>NW_013819957.1:0-540 GCF_000517525.1 Limulus polyphemus
AACCTGCAAGGTTAATTAATGACATCGTATAGACGACAAGTATACTGATACAGCACTGAACTATATAACTAGTTCCAGAAATAGGGTTAACCTGCAGAGCTAATAATTGAATGTCTTTTTTTTCCTTATCAATCCAGGGTGCCTCCAGTTCTATGCTTAAACTTTGTAAGTAATGATAATAATGACTGCATTATATTCTAATATGTAATCTGAAAAAAAAAGCATTTAAAAGACATTGAGGATATTTTTATCATTTCATTATGAGATAGAATTAAAGTTTGCTTACCAATATACCTGTCTTACATACTTTTGGTCTTTGTAATGTTAAAGTAAAATTAGCATCAAGTTGGCTTTGACTATTGTTACAAAAATTTGAGTTAATAATAATCAAGAACTCAAAAACCTATTTAAACAAGATGTACGATTTAGGCATTTCAAGGAATATATCTGATTAGTTTAAGTAAAGCCCAAAGACAGTCAACTACTGACTGAGTACGTGAATTTCGCGCAAAGCTACACGAGGGCTATCTGCACTAGCCG
>NW_013819958.1:0-463 GCF_000517525.1 Limulus polyphemus
GGTAAACTAGACATCGCCACTAACGGTTGGTGAACTAGACATCACCACTAACGGTTGGTGAACTAGACATCACGACTAACAGTTGGTGAACTAGACATCACGACTAACAGTTGATGAACTAGACATCACGACTAACAGTTGATGAACTAGACATCACCACTAACAGTTGATGGACTAGACATCACGGCTAACAGTTGATGAACTAGACATCACCACTAACAGTTGATGAACTAGACATCACCACTAACAGTTGATGAACTAGACATCACGGCTAACAGTTGATGAACTAGACATCACCACTAACAGTTGATGAACTAGACATCACCACTAACAGTTGATGAACTAGACATCACCACTAACAGTTGATGAACTAGACATCACGACTAACAGTTGATGAACTAGACATCACGACTAACAGTTAATGAACTAGACATCACGACTAACAGTTGATGAACTAGACATC
>NW_013819959.1:0-1318 GCF_000517525.1 Limulus polyphemus
CACTATATATATATATATATCGATGTGAATGTTTAATCAGAAGTTTTTTTTACCATATATATATCGTTGTGAATTATTAAACAGAAGTTTTTATTTACCATATATATATATATATCGATGTGAATTTTTACTCAGAAGTTTTTATTTACCATATATTTGTATATATATATGTATCGTTGTAAATGTATACTCAGAAGTTTTGATATACCATATATATATATCGATGTGAATTTTTAAACAGAAGTTTTTATTTACCATAGGTATATATATATATATTGATGTGAATTTTTACTCAGAAGTTTTATTTACCATATATTTGTATATATATATGTATCGTTGTAAATGTATACTCAGAGGTTTTGATATACCATATATATATATATCGATGTGAATGTTTAAACAAAAGTTTTTATTTACCCCATATATTTATATCGTTGTGAAATTTTAATCAGAAGTTTTTATTTACCATATATACATCGATGTCATTGTTTAATAAGAAGTTTTTTTACCATGTATATATATATATATATCGATGTGAATGTTTGATCAGAAGTTTTTATTTACCATATATATATATATATATATATCGTTGTGAATTTTTAATAAGAATTTACCATATATATATCGTTGTGAATTTTTAATCAGAAGATTTTATATACCATATATATATATCGATCTAAATGTTTAATCACAAGTTTCAATTACCGATTAAATATTCACATCGATATATATATATATATATATTGTAAATAAGGACTTCTATATATATATATCGATGTGAATGTTTAATCAGTAGTTTATATTTACCATATATATATATATCGATGTGAATTTTAATCAGAAGTTTTTTTACTAATATATATACATCGTTGTAAATGTTTAATCATAGGTTTTATTTACCATATCTATATATCGATGTGAATTTTTAAACAGAAGTCTTTATTTAACATATATATATATATAATTATGTATCGTTGAGAATGTTTAATCAGAACCTTTTATTTACCATATATATATACATATCGGTGTGAATTTTTAATAAGAAGTTTTATTTACCATATATATATATATATATTAATATCGTTCTAAATGTTTAATCACAAGTTTTAATTACCTTATATATATCGTTACAAATGTTTGCTCTGAAGTTTTTATTTACCATATAAATAATCGTCGATGTGAATGTTTAAACAGAAGTTTTATTTTTACATATATATATATATATATATAAATATATCATTGTAAGTGTTTAATCAAAAATTTTTATTTACCATATATATATCGATGTGAATGTTTAATCAGGAGTTTTGATTTATCA
>NW_013819960.1:0-462 GCF_000517525.1 Limulus polyphemus
TCTTACTGCTGAAAACGTTTCGGCGAACTTACTTTTTTTTCAAGGGTCAACTTTTCCCGACGATTAACTAGGGGGTCTTACTGCTGAAAACGTTTCGGCGAACTTTACTTTTTTTTCAAGGGTCAACTTTTCCCGACGATTAACTAGGGGGTCTTACTGCTGAAAACGTTTCGGCGAACTTTGCTTTTTTTCAAGGTCAACTTTTTCTGACGATTAACTAGGGGTCTTACTGCTGAAAACGTTTCGGCGAACTTTACTTTTTTTCTTTACAAGGGTCAAAAAGGAATCGTTAAAATCATTACATTTTGTGGACATGTTTGTATTTACATCATATTCCTACAACTGTATTTGCTCCTTATCTATTTCCACCCTGGTACTATGTTATAATATACCTAATCTTACTTTTTGTAATCAAGTCTTGATACTAATTAGTTTACTCTTATTATTAATAATTAATTCTAC
>NW_013819961.1:0-463 GCF_000517525.1 Limulus polyphemus
AATGTCAATTTCAGTTCGTATTTAACTTCCATATAATAATCAAACAACGAAGACGAGGCGATGTGGTTAAATTTTCATAGATCAAATCTTATTGCTTACGAGGTTTGTATACACTTGAAAATAAAATAATTTTTGCATATTTATTCGTTAGGTGTTGTGGATGTTTTATGTTTTGTCATATCTGAATGACCTCTCAGTAACTGTTAGACTCACGGAATTTCATATCATGGAGAAAGTATAGATTTTAAATCAGATTACATAATATTATTTTCAACAGTCACTAAGAAACCAATAATGCTGTGTGTGTGTATTTGTAAACGATTTATATAGACATATATATATATATATGTACATATATTTGCAATAAATCTAAGGTACTCGTCAATTAAATTTTTGTTCATATTTTCTTTATTTGAGACCTTTCGCGTTGTTTTCGCCAAAGCCAAAGACCACTGGGGAGAGT
>NW_013819962.1:0-464 GCF_000517525.1 Limulus polyphemus
ATATAGAATTTGATAGTAAGCATGCTGATTTGAGGCTATTAGGGAAGAACTGTATGATCAGATATAGAATTTAATAGTAAGCATGCTGATTTGAGGCTATTAGGGAAGAACTGTATGATCAGATATAGAATTTGATAGTAAGCATGTTGATTTGAGGCTATTAAGGAAGAACTGTATGATCAGATATAGAATTTGATAGTAAGCATGCTGATTTGAGGCTATTAGGGAAGAACTGTATGATCAGATATAGAATTTAATAGTAAGCATGCTGATTTGAGGCTATTAGCGAAGAACTGTATGATCAGATATAGAATTTATTTTACTATTCTTGTGTATTGTGGAGGAGTAGTAATGTATCTCAGAAACACTGGATGTCGATTTCATTGACAATAAATGTCTCTATGGTGTAGATTTGTTTTATTTTACATTTTTTGTTATTTTAAACATGAGTACATTATCTTTAA
>NW_013819963.1:0-516 GCF_000517525.1 Limulus polyphemus
TCTTTAATAATAGAAATACACACCTTAAATAGCAAATGACAGAGTAATCCATGGTCTTTGATAATGGAAATACACACCTTAAATAGCAAATGACAGAGTAATCCATGGTCTTTAATAATAGAAATACACACCTTAAATAGCAAATGACAGAGTAATCCATGGTCTTTGATAATGGAAATACACACCTTAAATAGCAAATGACAGAGTAATCCATGGTCTTTGATAATGGAAATACACACCTTAAATAGCAAATGACAGAGTAATCCATGGTCTTTGATAATGGAAATACACACCTTAAATAGCAAATGACAGAGTAATCCATGGTCTCTAATAATGGAAATACACACCTTAAATAGCAAATGACCGAGTAATCCATGGTCTTTGATAATGGAAATACACACCTTAAATAGCAAATGACCGAGTAATCCACTGTCTTTGATAATGGAAATACACACCTTAAATAGCAAATGACAGAGTAATCCATGGCCATTATTAAAGAAAATACACACCTTAAAT
>NW_013819964.1:0-461 GCF_000517525.1 Limulus polyphemus
GATATTCCTAAAAGATTTGTAAACAGTGTATAAGACAGGTGGTTCATAAAGACTTTTGCAGGAGAATAATTCAATAACAATGCTATTATTATCTTCAATTTCACAAGTGAATTGAATTACTGGTTCTTTACTGTTTAAATAACTAAAATTTCTCAGACGTATTAGTTAGGAAAGAAGAAGGTAACTTAGAAACATCAGTTTATAGAAAACCTTTTGCTGTTGTTATGCCATTACACAAAGAACCATGCCATATAAAAAAAAAAAAATATCAGCATTTTATACATATGTTTATAGACTTTTAAAAATATGTTCAAGACAGGAAGATTTAAATAATGAATTATTATTAATTAAGTATATAGTTATTGATAGAGGATTTGATCCAAATATAGTAGACAAAGCATTTGAGAAGTTTAACAAAAATGCAAATTCAGTTAAAAATACCACATTAAAACCTGTTTATG
>NW_013819965.1:0-885 GCF_000517525.1 Limulus polyphemus
GGAACAGTAAAATAACAGGGTTAAATCGTATTTAGCGGTAAAATTTAGAAACTGGATAAAAAAACTATGTGAGTTTCAGCAATTGAAATGTTGCCTTCTATATAACCGCCATTTTTTAAAAAAAAGTATATTTTGTTTCCTGTCAACCATTCACGGATTAGATTTTAATTGCAAAGTCTAAGTTATCCTCATCTATTAGTTTTCAAAATAATACACTCATTTAGACCTTTTAAAAATCAGGTTTCTATAAGTCCCTATAAAAAGGAGCATAATCAAACATTTTCTACGATATCCAGCGAAATTCAAGAGATATTTCAACCGAAACGAAGGATAACAATTATTAACTAATTGATAATTAGACTTAGATGATCGTATATAGACCAATGACCATACCGGATTGTTATCGGATTACCACAATCTTATCGGTGACGTACAGTTTTATATAATTTGTATGTCAATATGGAGTAAGCTTTCACATTACAGTTCTGCATTCTGTGTTGTACTTAATAGTTCAACATCGTCTGAGAAATAAAGCAAGTTTGAAATATATATTCCATCCAACTTCGTATTTTGAGGGACACTTCGAATCCAGTTTGTTTTGGGATGTTAATTAAGAGGGACATTTTGGATCCAGTTTGTTTGGGATGTTAATTAAGAGGGACATTTTGAATCCAGTTTGTTTTACATTGTTTATTTTCAGGGAACGTTTTCATTCAATTTGTTATTTTATGAGGAGAATTTTTGCGTGCAGTATGTTTCAAGTGTTTATTATGAGGGGTGTTTTACGTACAGTATGTTTTGGGTGTTTATTATGAGCGGCGTTTTACGTGCAGTTTGTTTCGGGTGTGTATTATGAGGGACGTTTTACGTGCAGTTTGTTTCGGG
>NW_013819966.1:0-462 GCF_000517525.1 Limulus polyphemus
CTCTCTTCGTGCTCTTTCTAGATTGATCAACAAGTATTGTCTGTCCTCGTGTTCTGTCTGGCCTGATTAAGGAGTACTCTCTTTCTTCACGTTCCTTCAAATTTGACTATACAGTTATCCTGTAAAAATAGAACTGCGGTTAAACAAAAATACCTCAAACAAACAGAACCCAAAAAAGGACATCCCATCGAGACTGCAAACAAACAAATAAATCATTGGAGATACGGTAATATTTAGATAATAAATAGAGCAGCAATACGTAAAGACGAAAAGTAAATTTAAAAATAAAACTGAATACACGACCTTCGATTAAAAACTATTTATGGATTTATATTACCATCTTTTCTCGGATGTCAACTCACAAACTACAAAACAAATTACTGTGAACAGAAATTCTCGCTGTAGAAAAAGCTGGCGAATAACCTTTTTTATAAAAAATTATATGTAGGTGCTGCCATCTGG
>NW_013819967.1:0-464 GCF_000517525.1 Limulus polyphemus
TAAAAAATCTTAAAGTCAGCCCCTTATCATTCATATAGTTATCAAGCTTTCTCATAAGGCAACCCATTTCAAAAGAACAACCACCCTTTTAGAAAAATAAAACTGTCTAAGGTAAAGATGACTCTTATCCTGCCAAAATTTATATTTGTGTCCCCTAGTCCTACTATTCTCACTGTTAAGTATGAAAAAGAAATAGATACATCAACACTATCAATTCTCTTTACAATTTTAAACCTCAGTCAGATCCTCTCTAACTCTTTCTTTCTTTCTAGAGAAAACCAATTTAAGATATCTCAACCTCTCCTTGTATGATAACCCTTTCCATCCAAGCCACCATTCTAGTAACCCCTTCTCTGAACCCTTTCCAACAATGCATGCATCAACACTATCATTTCCCTTTACAATCTTAAACACCTCAATCAGATCCCTCCTAACTCTTCTTTTTTCCAAGATAGAACAATTTG
>NW_013819968.1:0-462 GCF_000517525.1 Limulus polyphemus
AGGATGGCTAAAGATGAATATGGTGGTTATAAATTCGGTAACTAGAGTTACACCTATGTGTTCTTGGAGTAGTTGTACCAAGTAAGGCTAAAGATGAGTATGGTGGTTATAAATTCGGTAACTAGAGTTACACCTAGGTGTTCGTGGAGTTGTTGTACCAAATAACGATAAAGATGAGAATGGTGGTTATAAATTCGGTAACTATAGTTATATCTAGGTGTTTATGAAGTAGTTGTACCAAGAAAGGCTAAAGACGAGTATGGTGAATATAAATTCTGTAACTAAAGTTACACCTAGGTGTTCATGAAGTAATTATACCAAGTAAGGCTAAAGATGAGTATGGTGGTTATAAATTCGGTAACTATAGTTATACCTAGGTTTTCATGGAGTAGTTGTGCCAAGTAAGGCCAAAGATGAGTATGGTGGTAATAAATTCTGTAACTAGAGTTACACCTAGGTGTT
>NW_013819969.1:0-463 GCF_000517525.1 Limulus polyphemus
CTCCTAGGTGTTCGTGGAGTAGTTGTACCAAGTAAGGCTAAAGATGAGTATGGTGGTTATAAATTCGGTAACAAGAGTTACACCTAAGTGTTCATGGAGTAGTTGAACCAAGTAAGGCTAAAGATGAATTTGGTGGTTACAAATTCGGTAACAAGAATTACACCTAAGTGTTCATGTAGTAGTTGTACCAAGTAAGGCTAAAGATGAATTTGGTGGTTACAAATTCGGTAACTAGAGTGACACCTAAGTGTTTATGGAGTAGTTGTACCAAGTAAGGCTAAAGACGAGTATGTTGGCAATAAATTCAGTAACTAGAGTTACACATAGGTGTTCGTGGAGTAGATGTACCAAGTAAGGCTAAAGATGAGTATGGCGGTTATAAATTCGGTAACAAGAGTTACACCTAAGTGTTCATGGAGTAGTTGAACCAAGTAAGGCTAAAGATGAATTTGGTGGTTATAAA
>NW_013819970.1:0-464 GCF_000517525.1 Limulus polyphemus
CTAGTATAAGTTTCAAGTCTTTTGCCTATCCAACATCACCTTTCTTCTGACTGTCATACTTTCAGCCATCTATCTACTCCCTTTATCTGATTGATCCATAATGGATTATCTATTTCCACCATTGCTTGTTATTGCTGTTTCTGAAAACCTATTTTCTCTTACTTCTCACTTGTGGTGCTGTTGTTTTAATATTTACATTATAGATTTTTCCCACACTCTATTCCATTGCTCTTGCATTCTTTCCTATCGTGACCAGTACTCCATCCTAAAGACTTTGGCTGATTAGGAAGGTAACCACTCTTTCTCACCTATCTCCCTTCCTTCTGTTATTAACCTACCTCTATGATTGATCAGACATGGACAGACTCCCTTCAATGACTCTTCATTCCCTGGGCTTCTTCTTCCTCCAAGGACATCTCTCCTTCTACTCTTACACATTGGGTCCATCAGCTTCTACATTTAGT
>NW_013819971.1:0-464 GCF_000517525.1 Limulus polyphemus
TTCTTCCGCAAGATTTTGTTAACTTTAATGACGATCTTTTTACCAATTCTTACACTAGATTTTTTGAAATTCATAATGGTCTTTTTAGTCTTTCTTGTACTAAATTCTGTTGCCTTTGATAACATTCTTTTTAGACTTTCTTAGAATATATTTTCACAATCATAATGATCTTTTTACTCACATATTACACTAGATTTTGTCGATTTTGATAACGGTCTTTTTAGTCCTTCTTACACTAACTTTTTTCGACTTTGATAACGGTCCTTTTAGACCTTTTTACACTAGATTTTTTCGACTTTGATAACGGCCTTTTTACTCACTTATTACAGTGGACTTTGTCGATTTTGATAACGGTCTTTTTATTCCTTCTTACAGTAGGTTTTTTTCGACTTAGATAACGGCTTTTTTAGCTCTTCTTACACTAGATTTGGTTGATTTTGATAACGGTCTTTTTAGTCCTTCTT
>NW_013819972.1:0-791 GCF_000517525.1 Limulus polyphemus
ATGATTACTAATATTCTTGAATGTTTTTATTTGTTGTTTTGTTTATTAAAAAGCCTACTAAAATAATGTTTTAATTTATACTGTAACAACAACGATTCATTCACAAAATTCTTTAATCCAGAGGTAATTTACTTGCCAGAAAGAGAACATGTAAAAAAAACTAGTCAAAGAGGGCAAAAATAGAGGTGTTTTAGGATGTTAGGTCAACATTGGGTCAGTTTGAACAGTGGTTTTCTTGAACCCCGATTTAGCATGACCCTGCTTGTTTCGCGATGACATTTTATGGACCCCAATGATCGTGTTATAACGGGGCTATACTGTATTGGGATTACTTCAAATATGTGTAAATGGGATCTTGCCCATACATGAAAACTATCTTTTAGACTATTGGAATTTTTCCTACTACTATCAAGTGGGTCTCATTGTAGGTTCCCCCTTTCACCATTTATGGATCTTTTCATTGTTTCTCCAGGGCTAAGTTGATGTGTTGGGAACCATTATCTTTAGGGTCTGTAGTCTTCTTAGATATCCCATTCTCATATTTTTACGTTAGAGATTTGGATTGTTCCACATGCATGTTGGGGATTCCTGCCCTTGTTACCCTGCTGCTGTGTTCTTGTATTCGCAGACATTTGAATGTAGTATCAACAGACAAGTAGCACTCTCATAGCGCTTGTTTTCTGTGAGTTTTATGCTTTTTTGGCTATATCTCAATTACGTCCTTCACTAAGCTGGTATTTTATGGGTTGTGCTAACAGTATGATCATCTAATGCTTAAATAAATTCATGGT
>NW_013819973.1:0-464 GCF_000517525.1 Limulus polyphemus
ATAACTAATGATATTGAATATAGAAAAAGAAAATCTCATGGAAATTCCGACGGACTGAGCCGAAGATCCTGCAAAAATGACTGCAGACATTGCTGAAAAAGAGAGGTTGAACTAACCAGATGTCAACAAACTGAAATCAAAGTGACTGAATGAGTTTATGATGGTGAAGTGGAACCAAGTATAGATATTAAAGCAGAACAGGAGAAAGACCAAGATTTGAAGCCAATAATTGATTTCCTACAAGTAAGTGTTTTGTGCCCTGATTGGGAGAAGGTGTCTAGCTTAAGCCCTGTGACAAAGAACTATTGGACACAATGAGACCAGTTGAAGATGGTAGTCTTGTCCGGAGATGGGAAACTGCAGATGGGAAAGTGACGACCTGGCAAACAGTTATACCTAGAAAATTACGGGAAGTTGTGCTGCGTCAATCCCATGATACTTTAACAGGAGGACATCTTGGAGTT
>NW_013819974.1:0-462 GCF_000517525.1 Limulus polyphemus
CCACTTATAGTTATTGAGGTAAGTATATTACATTAACATGACATTAGAGTCCAAATTGCCATATCTCGATATTGAGGCTAATTATATTATCATGTCATTACAGTTCACGTTGCAACATCTAGTTATTGAGGTTAAGTATGTTATATTAACATGTCATTCCTGACAACGATGGCATATCTAGTTTTTGAGGCTAATTATATTAACATGCCATGATAGTCCACGTTGAAAAATCTAGTTAATTATTTTATATAAACATATCATTACAGTTCACATTGCCAAATCTAGTTAATGAGGTTAAGTATATTATATAAACATGTCATTACAGTCCACGTTGCCTAATCTAGTTATTAAAGTGAAGTATATCATATTAATATGTCATTACAGTCCACGTTGCCAAATCTAGTTATTGAGGTTAAGTATATTATATTAAAACAATTTTGGAGCTTTAACAGGTCATTACAG
>NW_013819975.1:0-463 GCF_000517525.1 Limulus polyphemus
TACATCCCAGTCATCTTGGTGGCTATTACAAAACTTTGCCAATTCCTGTCCCAGTGTCCATTTGTACTTTTCTACCATCCCATCGGATTGTGGGTGAAGTGGCGTTGTTCTGGTCTTTTGTATGCCAAACAACTTGCAATATGCATGGAACACAGCTGATTCAAAGTTACGGCCTTGTTCTGAATGCAGTTTGTATGGAATATCAAATCTGAAGAAGAAATCACTAATAGCCGAAGCTACAGTTGTAGCTTCCTGATTTGCTATTGCATATGCCTCAGGCCACTTGGTGAAATAATCCATCACCACACAAATGTACTTGTTTCCAGCACGAGTTTGAGGCAAAGGACCAGCAATGTCAATGGCTACTCTTTCCATTGGTGCGCCAACTTGATATAACTTCATTGAAGCACGTCTCTTATGCTTGGGTCCCATTTTAGCACAACATATACTGCATGTTCTGCAC
>NW_013819976.1:0-960 GCF_000517525.1 Limulus polyphemus
GTTGAGGAGACGTCTGTTAGTATGATTCTAATGTGGGATGTTGAGGAGACGTCTGTTAGTATGATTCTAATGTGGGACGTTGAGGAGACGTCTGTTAGTATGATTCTAATATGGGATGTTGAGGAGACGTCTGTTAGTATGATTCTAATGTGGGATGTTGAGGAGACGTCTGTTAGTATGATTCTAATGTGGGATGTTGAGGAGACGTCTGTTAGTATGATTCTAATGTGGGATGTTGAGGAGACGTCTGTTAGTATGATTCTAATGTGGAATGTTGAGGAGACGTCTGTTAGTATGACTCTAATGTGGGATGTTGAGGAGACGTCTGTTAGTATGATTCTAAAGTAGGTTACTGGAAAGAACGTGAGTTTAATTGGTGCTGAAGTGGTGTCGGTTGTTGTAGAACTTAGTTATTTCTTAAATGTTCATGTTATTGATATTTTCATTATGAGATAATATTCTGACAGCAAGTAATCCAGTTTCTCTCATGCCCTTTAGCAGCTGAAGTCGATGTCCCATCTTTCTGTTATAACAGAAAGATGGGACATCGACTTCAGCTGCTAAGGACATGAGAGAAACCAGCAAGTAATCCAGGACATGAGAGAAACCAGCAAGCAATCCATTAGCAGCTGAAGTCGATGTCCCATCTTTCTGTTATGGATTAATTGCTGGTTTCTCTCATGTCCTTGGCAGCTGAAGTCGATGTCCCATCTTTCTGTTATGGATTACTTGCTGGTTTCTCTCATGTCCTTGGCAGCTGAAGTCGATGTCCCATCTTTCTGTTATGGATTACTTGCTGGTTTCTCTTATGTCCTTAGCAGCTGAAGTCGATGTCCCATCTTTCTGTTATGGATTACTTGCTGGTTTCTCTCATGTCCTTGGCAGCTGAAGTCGATGTCCCATCTTTCTGTTATGGATTACTTGCTGGTTTCTCTCATGCCCTTAGCAGCTGAAGTCGAT
>NW_013819977.1:0-463 GCF_000517525.1 Limulus polyphemus
ATGACTTAGCCTCTGAACCTTTGGAAGACCGTATTGTTCTCAGACGAATCAAGATTCGCTCAATTTTTGAACAGTGGAAGGATATGGGTCTGGAGAATGCCTCACCAAGAGTTTTGACTCAACAGATTGCAACCAACTGTGAAGCATGGTGGTTTCAGCGTGATGATTTGGGGAGCTGTTTGGGTTGGTGGGAGATCGAGCTTAGTGAAGTGCGTTGGCAACATAAATTTTGCGAAATACGTCGAAATATTGGAGGAAGGACTCTTGCCACTTTATTCCTCGGGTTTCATTGACAAGAACACAACGTTGTTCCAGGAACATGGAGCACCGTGTCACACTGCTAGAAACACTCAAAAGTGGCAGGAAGAAAATGGTATTCAGAAGTTGCCCTGGCCGAGCCAATCTCCTGACAAGAGCTCCATCGAAAACTTCTGGGCCATACTCGACCGGCAAGTCAAGAGAC
>NW_013819978.1:0-464 GCF_000517525.1 Limulus polyphemus
ACTAGGTTCCAACATATAAGATAGTCAAAACAATAGTAACTCTACATACTAGCAGGCTCTATCATATAAAATAACAAAATCAATAGTAACTTTACATACTACCAAGCTCTATCATATAAGATAACCAAAACAATAGTAACTCTACATGCTAGTAGGTTCCAACATATAAGATAATCAAAACATTAGAAACTCTAAATACTAATAGGTTCTAACATATAAGATAACCAAAACAAATATGAACCTACATACTAGTAGGTTCAAATATATACAATATCCAAAACGACATCAGAAACTACATACTAGTAGGTTTCAACATATAAGATAATCAAAACATTAGAAACTCTACATACTAGCAGGTTCCAACATATAAGATAAAGAAAACAATACAAACTCTACATGCTAGTAGGTCCCAACATATAAAATAATCAAAACATTAGAAACTCTACATACCAGTAAGTTCCACA
>NW_013819979.1:0-463 GCF_000517525.1 Limulus polyphemus
AGTAAATTTAAAAGCTAATTAGATACGTTAAAGAACGATTTATTGTCTGTTACACAAGGAGGATACATTGACCATCGACTTAATCAGCCCCAGACAATGGCAAGCCCCTTACAGAGCCCGCAGATAAACCCTAATGCAGACATATTCAGTCCCGCTAGAAGTCACATCCCAGATATGAATGTCAGTAATAGGAGTGATCCAGTGCGAAGGAAGCCACAGGAATTCGATGGGAAGGCACCGTGGGAAGCATATAGAGCACAATTTGAGCTACTGGCAGAGATGAACGGATGGACAGAAGAGCAGAGAGCTGTATATCTGGCAACGAGCTTGAAGGGACAACCACTGGAAATACTTGGACAGTTGACAGCAGCCGACAGACACAACTATAGAACACTGGTGTCGGCTCTGGAACTCAGGTACGGAACCCAAACCAGTCAGAAGTCTACAGGGCCAGGTTCAGGAC
>NW_013819980.1:0-464 GCF_000517525.1 Limulus polyphemus
GTAGACGTGCATTGTCGTGGAGGAGAACTCCTTTCCGATTGATGAGTGAAGGGCGTTTTTGATGAAGGGCTTGATTTAAATGTTCCAGTTGCTGACTATAGATCTCTGCATTAACAGTTCGCTGTGGATTGAGGAGTTTGCAATGAATTACTCCTTTGATGTCCCACCAAATTCTAAGTATCACTTTCTGCGGATGGAGTCCAGGTTTTGGGGTCGGAAGTGGTTTTTGTCTAGGACTGAGCCATTGTTTTTGGCGTTTACTATTCGCATAGAGAATCCATTTTTCATCACCGATGACAATTCTGTCCAAAAATAGTTCACGCGCATTACACGCCAGAAGAGACGAAGCAACGTTCACACGTTGTGAACGATGATCGTGGGAGAGTTCGTGAGGCACCCAAACACCTTATTTAAGGAGTTTCCCATATTCCTTAGATGTTTACGTATTGTTTCATGAAGGACAT
>NW_013819981.1:0-577 GCF_000517525.1 Limulus polyphemus
AATTTTAAGGGACACTTAATTATGGGTGTAATTTTTATTCATGATACTTTATTTTTTTTCTGCTTCATTACTAAATCTAGGTATAACCACTGACTTAACCTACTAAAGATGTATACCGAAAAGTTTTTTTTTTGTTTTGTTTTGATTAGTTATAATTTTTATAGTATGTTATCGTTTCAAATTACCGCAGCTTTCGTTAAAATGTAACTGGTAACTTATTTTTACACTGGTACTCATTGGAACTCAGTATCGCTTCTTGTTTGGAATCCGGGGCAGAGTTAGGTTATTATTATTGTATTTCAGTTTGATTAGTGTTTACTAAAGCAGTATCGTTAAGTTGCACAAAACTTGATAGTCATTATACAACTGAGGCCAGATGAGTACCCGTACTTCTCTAAAGAGGATTTAACCGATGGATACGGAAGACCGCTGATGAAATCCTTCAGTTTTTGCTATGAAGCAACTGCTTTGATAAATAAGGTGTTTTGAATGAAGAAAAACTTGATAGTCATTATACAACTGAGGCCAGATGAGTACCCGTACTTTTCTAAGGAGATTTAACCAAGTGGATACGGAA
>NW_013819982.1:0-464 GCF_000517525.1 Limulus polyphemus
CAAATAATCGATTTAATGTTGTCATTGTTCTGAAACCATTGTTAGTAGTACTGTCTAAAGGAAGTGATTCAAATAATCGATTTAATGTTGTCAATGTTCTGAAACCATTGTTAGTAGTACTGACTAAAGGAAGTGATTCAAATAATCGATTTAATGTTGTCAATGTTCTGAAACCATTGTTAGTAGTACTTTGCAGACTTGCAAAATAATGTTTCAGGTTATATTATTTCGTCACAACACCAGTTGTATGGAAATACGAGATAATTTAAAAATTTATGATTCTGCCTGAACTCGAGACTGATGTTAATACTGTTACGTATCTGCTTGTTTGATAATTTCCCGTAAAAATTCTTCCCGAGAAACTTCAGAGATACAAGTCCTTTCTTAATTAAAACTGGTTTATTCTTTCTCGTTACAAACTTTGTAATACACTTAATTTCCATAGTCACTTTAAACTTAACCAC
>NW_013819983.1:0-1092 GCF_000517525.1 Limulus polyphemus
ATTAAGACAATTGACATTTGTTTTTTAGAAATAGGAAAAACAAAAAGACTAAATAATGAAGGTGTTTTTTCTACGGATATGGAACATTGTCTGTTTATTTGAATATTGAAGGTCATAGTAAAGTTTGTAAGCTCTCTTTATGACATTATTTTGTACAACAAATGATGAATAAATTTTCAGTATGTATATTATTACCAATGGAAAGAATGGTTAAAGTAATTGAAACCCTGAGTAGTGTTATGTTTGACAGTGGTTTTCTTTGTATTTACAGTACTGTGTTTCTTAACTTGAAAACAGATGGTGCTACGTTGGTTTATGTCTCGGTAAAAGAGGATAAGAATTGTGATCTCCTTTATAAATACCTAGTCCATAGAATATATGGTTTTCCATTCAAAGCACCAGCCCTTGTAGTTGAGAAGGATGCAATTTTTATGTAAGTAGTTAACACAAAGGAAATTGTTTTCCCATTGGTATATTTAAAAAGGTTAAGCCATTCTTAAGAATGTATTAAAGTTGCTTTTAAGTTTGTTAAAATGTACATAATATAGAAGTGGTTCCTAATTCAAATTTAACAGTAAAATACAATGGTCCTTTTTGTGTTAATGTTTTGGTTTAAAATAATCATTATGGCCAGGTGGTTAGGGTGCTCGACTCGCAAGCTGAGGGTTGCAGGCTCAAATCCCCGTCCCACCAAACATGCTTGCCCTTTCAGCCATGGGGGCATTATAATGTGATGGTCAATGCCACTATTAGCCCAAGAGTTGGTGGTGGGTGGTGATGACTAGCTGCCTCCCCTCTAGTCTTGTCAAACAAACAAACAATTATAAAGAAAATGAAAATGCAGTAGTAATTATAAAGCAAAAAAAAAAGAAGTTTATGTGTAGTTTAAAACCATTGTCTCCTAAAACTCACAATAATAATTAATTTATTCAAGACTAATAGATAAACCAAACTAAATTTAGCATCAATAAGCACTAAAAAAAAAAGATAAAATATCTGAGAGATAAGAAGGGAAGGGATAGCTCTAGTACTAAATAAATTTTTCTCAAGGAAGAGAGATTGAGTGTTTTTAATGTTGTTTTCAGTGAAATC
>NW_013819984.1:0-464 GCF_000517525.1 Limulus polyphemus
CTTCGACAGTTGCATTTCCAGGTGACACATCTTCAGCAGCGTCTTTTGTTCCGTTGTTCACTTCGTCCCAACTGAAATGTCCTGGACCATGATAACGCCAAAGCCTTTTGGCATGCGCCACCTTTGGCTTACCTCGCCAACCAAATTTTATCCGGAAAGTCACGGCTGAGAGACGATTCACTATGTCATATGGGCCTTCCCATGGAGAAGACAACTTAGGAGACTTCCCTTTGCTCTTCCTGGGATTATACAACCACACCTTGTCTCCTGGTACAAAGCTGACTTCAGTAGACTTCTTATCATAACATAGCTTCATCGAATCAGCAGACGTTTTCAAGTTTGAACGCACTTGATAGTGAATATTATCCATCCTTTCCGATAACACTTTCACGAACTCTAACACATTTTCAGGCAACTCTTCATAAGGTAGGCGTCCTGTTAACAGATCCACTGGCAACCGAACT
>NW_013819985.1:0-464 GCF_000517525.1 Limulus polyphemus
TCCCTCGTTTAGCTTATCGCGAAATTCAAAAATAAACAAGCAAACAAACAATTTATTTCTATGGAACTTCAGGTGCATATGTTGTTCTCTAATAAATAATTGTATAGAGCTCAGCAATAAATGGGGTTTTTTCACTATAGATTCAGATATATTTTGAGGCATTCCAATACCGTTCAAGAGGAGGAAGACTATAAACAAAGTGATATAAGCTAGATTTATAACTGTAAATTATGACCCAAAGAAAACAAGACGGAACCCTCAATAGCCGCTGCACTTGAAATTCTTTTAGGCAGGATTAGAGTAAATTAATCTATGAGACCCGTGTTTCCCTTTTGTTATTAGCTGTATTTTTGTGCGCGTATACCTGATTAGATTTTATTACTCATCATGATCTTTACCAGCCTACCCTCAAATTGAACTTCTTTTAGATAGGATTAGAGTAAATTAATCTATGAGACCTTGAG
>NW_013819986.1:0-464 GCF_000517525.1 Limulus polyphemus
TTTGTTTGTCTGGTAAATAAATTAATACACATGACACTAACAAAATGTCTAACAATCTTAACCTTACGATTACTAACTTGTTCTTATACCGTTCAATTCCGGTAGGGTCCATTTATTGCCTGTTACAAATTCGGTGTTATATAACTGACCAATAAAACTGGTGAAACGTGGGTAGCGTTTTCAGGGTAATTAATGGGATTAGCTGTAATGATAATATTGATATTTTTGTTCTTATAAATGTTTGACAACCCAGGAATATGGCAGGGATCAAAACTGGGGTCTATACAAAGAATAAATCAGATTCATTACACTATAAAATCAACATACAGTAGAAATATACTAACGTCCAAACATTTGTTGCTTTTCCAACAAATATGCATGGCCAGGTGGATAAGGCGCTCGACTCGCAATCTTAGGGTCGCTGGTTCGAATCCCCGTCCCACCAAACATGCTCGCCCTTTCAG
>NW_013819987.1:0-464 GCF_000517525.1 Limulus polyphemus
AGAGAGAGAGAATTAGATATTACTTTTTTTTATGAGAAATAAGAAGAACTCTATTAAAAATATTTCCCTGTTCGTCCGTCTAATTAAACATCCCTTTTGACGACACACTAATAACACAGGCCTGCGATGGTTTTATTGTCTTGAAATATTTACATATTGTACAGTAATTCCTGTACGCTGAATCCGAAAATGATATCCATTTTTCTCCATCACGTACAGATTTTTCACAAAACGTCATACCGCAATACGTAAAAAAAAAGACCACAATACGTAGTTTTGAGATTAAAAGACGTAGATTTCACACACACACACACACACACAAAACAGGATAAATGAGGATACATATTCGTTTGACATCAGTGTTCTTCCCTTTTCTTTAGTTTGTTTGTATTTTTGTTAACAAACATAATAATAATAATAAATGTTCATTGTGGTAAACGAAATAATAATTTGACCTAATTAAG
>NW_013819988.1:0-463 GCF_000517525.1 Limulus polyphemus
CCTCCTATTCTCCAAAGTTGTAGAAGATTCTCGAGAGTAAGAATTAACAATATATGTATATACGTAAACGCTTAAGTGTAATTCAGTACTGTTACGTAAAACTGAAATTTCTAGAACGCCTCCACACGGCTATAAATATAACCAACGCTACGCACCAAAAGGGAGTATCTATAGTCAGTTCGCTATAGTCAGTGTTCTATAAACTTCGAAAGCTATAACTGTGATTGTTATAACGATTACCAATCGGAAAACTTCAGATATTTGACCATGAGCATTTACAAAGTTCGAACATTACAACTCATTTAACTTCAGTGGATTCTCATTGGACATTGGTATTTTTATGAAAACACTACCTAACTGTAACGGTGGAAAAATCAGCATGTGTGTGAAAAGGACAAAACTAGCTAGCTTCCCCGCAAATCGTACCTACATCAACTCGTAATTAACTCGCTCATCGTAAACC
>NW_013819989.1:0-465 GCF_000517525.1 Limulus polyphemus
GGCTCCATCCCCATTGATTAACACAGTTCTTAGAACACTGAAGCTCCATCCCCCATTGATTAACACAGTCCCAAGAACACTCAGATTCCATCTCCATTGACCAGCTTTTCTTTGAGATCAGACAGAAGTCTGGATTATAATGATATTTCAGAGCTTCTAAAAAAGTAGTGAAATGCCTAGGAACGCAGCAGATGTTGGCAAAAGAATACAGACACTGAAGAAAAACATAATTTAATTGTATTTTTTTCTGTATTCTTTAGAAATTCGTAAAAAATCGAATAATTATAATAAACCAACTTTTTGAAGATCTACCAAATCCGCCATTAAAACTTTAAGGCATGTGTGCGTTACATCAAATACACAAGAAAGATATCCTGATAACTCAAACTAAATATAATGTATATGAAAGAAAAAGCTCCTTGATACTACAAGAAAAATATATTTTGTTTGCTGTTAAGCACAAGC
>NW_013819990.1:0-464 GCF_000517525.1 Limulus polyphemus
GTAGAGTATTTACTGCACCAGATATAGGGTACAGTATGTAGAGTATTTACTGCACCAAGGATATCTACAATATTTAGATTATTTACTACACCTGGAATAGGGTACACTATGTGTAGTATTTACTACACCAGGGATAGGGTACACTATGTTGAGTATTTACTGCACCAGGGATAGGGTACAGTTTGTAGAGTATTTACTGCACCAGAGATATAGTACACTATGTAGAGTATTTACTACACCATAATAGGGTACAGTATGTAGAGTACTTACTGCACCTGAGATAAGGTACAGTATGTAGAGTATTTATTCTGCACCAGGGGTAGGGTACAGATGTAGAGTATTTATTGCACCAGGGTCACGTACAATATGTAGAGTATTTATTGCACCAGGGACAGGTACACTATGTTGAGTATTTACTGCACCAGGGATAGGGTACACTATGTAGAGTATTTACTACACCAGGG
>NW_013819991.1:0-461 GCF_000517525.1 Limulus polyphemus
TACTTGAATATAATTTCTTTGAACTTTCAAACAAGTTTATTTCAACATATGTCCGTGTATGTTGTTTCAGAATAGAGACAAAACCAATTGCCACTATTAACAAATGTATGTAACAGTTTATAGTACAGGTGATTTCAATAAACACCGCCTGAGCCTGACCCCTTGTTACTTTATACATCCTGTTAGAAGAGATTACCAAACGATACAGACACCATAAATTACAAAGAAAATTACTTTACAGCACTTAAAAGATTAGTCCTGGTCACATTCCTCTAATTACAGGCAAGATTTATGTTGGAATGTCATAGCTTCCCTGTATGAATGTATTTAGCCTGTTTCACAACCAACATATGGGTTTTATTATTGTCACTACTGAGTTTGAACCATTTGCAAAATATCAGAATAAACTATATATATATATATATCAGTTAGACTGTTTAATTCCAACGCAATAACAACAG
>NW_013819992.1:0-464 GCF_000517525.1 Limulus polyphemus
ATCTACATATCTCCTTTTTCTTCTGTTCTCTTGTTAGCACTATCAACACCGTTTAGAAGGAGTGTGTTTAGCAGGGAAACATTAATGTTACTTGTCGAATGTTGTTTAGAATGGCTGATATTGCTGTTATTTGTCGAATGTTGTTTAGAATGGCTGATATTGCTGTTATTTGTCGAATGTTGTTTAGAATGGCTGATATTGCTGTTATTTGTTGAATATTGTTTAGAATGGCTGATATTGCTGTTATTTGTTGAATATTGTTTAGAAAGGCTGATATTGCTGTTATTTGTCGAATGTTGTTGAGAATGGCTGATATTGCTGTCACTTGTCGAATGTTGTTGAGAATGGCTGATATTGCTGTCACTTGTCGAATGTTGTTGAGGAATCACTGGCTACAATTATATTTAACTACAGATAATGCTGATAAAATAACCACATCAAAATATTTTCTATGGTCGTTGGTT
>NW_013819993.1:0-463 GCF_000517525.1 Limulus polyphemus
GGTACAGTCATCAGGATTCAAGGCCAGAGCAGGTCAGCTTTCAGAGAGGTTTGAAGGACTTTGCTGGCACTGTCACAAACCAGGGCACAAGAAAGCTGAATGCTGGAAACTTCAACTCAGGGAAGATGCCATGGCAGGAAAGGCTGCTACCCAGAAAGGTTGTTGGAACTGTGGAGAGCAAGGACATATGAGGAGCCAGTGTAAGTAGAATACTACCAATAAGTCAGCTTTGGGATACCAGTAGTGGTTGGTGCTGAGGGATGTCCACCAACCCTCATCGTGAAAGTCCCAACAGCTAGGTGTAAAATTGCAAGCACACATAGTGTCTATGTGACAGGAAAGCTGGACGGCCATAGGTGCAATTTTGTCATAGATTATGCACCTTAGCAAACCTTTGTGAGTATCAAGATGCTTGATCACAAAGGAGTACCAGAAGCCATACAGAAGCTCTGTGGTGTGACAG
>NW_013819994.1:0-464 GCF_000517525.1 Limulus polyphemus
GAATCCATTGTAAGAAGAATACTACCAATAAGTCAGCCTTGGGGAAACCATTAGTTGTTGGTGTTGAGGGATGCCTACCAACCCCCATCATGAAAGTACCAACAGCTAGGTGTAAATTGCCAAGCACACATAGTGTCTATGTGACAGGAAAGCTGGATGGCCAAAGGTGCAACTTTGTCATAGATTCTGCATCTCAGCAAACCCTTGTGAGTATCAAGATGCTGGATCAAAAAGGAGTACCAGAAGCCAAACAGAAGCTTTGTGGTGTGACAGGACATTATACAAGGTTGTGGGGACCAGTGTGGGTAAATATTGAGCTCATAGGCATGAAGGATAGACAGAAAGTATACTTGGCTGACATTGAAGACCAATGAATACTAGGGTTGGACTACTTACTACTGAGGAGGTTTGTAATTAATTTGATAAAATGACATTTGGGTAATAACAAAGGCCAAAGTTTCGGT
>NW_013819995.1:0-464 GCF_000517525.1 Limulus polyphemus
TGTACTAGCCGTCCCTAATTTAGCAGTGAAAGACTAGAGAGAAGGCAGCTAGTCATTACCACCCACCGCCAACTCTTGGGCTACTCTTTTACCAACGAACAGTGGAATTAACCGTCACATTATAACGCCCCCCCCCGGATGAAAACGCGAGCATCTTTGGTGGAACGGGGATTCGAACCAGCGACCCTCAGATTGCGAGTCAAGAGCCCTAACTACCAGGCTATGCCAGACCTAAATTTAATAGAAGTTACAAGTCTAGATGTTTATCTAGTCGATGTATATATATACTCCAAACTATAAAGAAATTGTAGTATTATGTGATTAATTATAACAAAAATAGTCACGGAAGATGTAAAGTTAATTGGGAACACATTTGAATATTTTAATTGGTATAACAACCTGCCCAAATTGACACCTTTTTGTAAGTTTAAAAATCCCGTACTAAACATAGCGAAACTAAAATC
>NW_013819996.1:0-464 GCF_000517525.1 Limulus polyphemus
CTGGATGGCCAAAGGTGCGACTTTGTCATAGATTCTGCATCTCAGCAAACCCTTGTGAGTATCAAGGTGCTGGATCACAAAGGTGTACCAGAAGCTGTACAGAAGCTCTGTGGTGTGACAGGACATTATGTAAGGTTGTGGTGACCAGTGTGGGTAACTAGTGAGCTCATGGGCATGAAGAACAGAAAGAAAGTATACTTGCTGACATTGAAGACCAATGCATATTAGAATTGGACTATTTACTACCGAGAAAGTGAGTAGTTAACTTCGATAAAATGACGATTGGAAACAACAAAGGCCAGATTCCAGTAAGTGTTGCTACATCCGTTGATCTGCATGTCACAGTACTTAAGTCAACTACAATACCCCCTATCTCAGAGAAAATCATTTGGGGTGGAATTAAAGAACATCCTCAAGAAAGCTCAATGCTTGTGGAAGCAGTGGAAGACCCATCCAGGCCAGTG
>NW_013819997.1:0-464 GCF_000517525.1 Limulus polyphemus
AGTTGTGTTGCATCAATCCCATGATACTGTAACAGGAGAACATCTCGGAGTTAAGAAAACATTGAGTCACCTACGATACAGATTTGACTGGATAGGTATGAGACAAGATGTGGAAGAATGGTGCAGAACATGCAGTACATGTTGTGCTAAAAGGGGACCCAAGCATAAGGGACGTGCTCCAATGAAGTTATATTAAGTTGGTGCACCAATGGAAAAAGTAGCCGTCGACATTGCTGGTCCTCTGCTCCAAACTTGTGCTGGAAACAAGTATATTTGTGTGGTGATGGATTATTTCACCAAGTGGCCGGAGGCATATGCGATACCAAATCAGGAAGCTACAACTGTAGCTTCGGCTATTAGTGATTTCTTCTTCAAATTTGGTATGCCATATGAACTGCATTCAGATCAAGGCCGTAACTTTGAATCAGCTGTGTTCCAAGAATCCTGCAAGTTGTTTGGCATCC
>NW_013819998.1:0-464 GCF_000517525.1 Limulus polyphemus
ATCAACAGTGGAAGGAGTAAGACATCCCAGTCATCTTGGAGGTTATTACGAAACCTTGCCAATTCCTGTCCCAATGTCCAGTTGTACTCTTCTACCATCCCGTCAGACTGTGGGTGAAGTGGAGTTGTTCTGGTCTTTTGTATGGCAAACAACTTGCAGCATTCACGGAACACAGCTGATTCAAAGTTACGGCCTTGATCTGAATGCAGTTCGTATGGCATACCAAGTCTGAAGAAGAAATCACTAATAGCCAAAGCTACAGTTGTACCTTCCTGATTTGGTATTGCATATGCTTCAGGCCACTTGGTGAAATAATCCATCACCACACAAATGTACCTGTTTCCTGCACGGGTTTGGGGCAAAGGACCAGCAATGTCAATGGCTACTCTTTCCATTGGTGCACCAACTTGATATAACTTCATTGGAATAATTCCCTTATGCTCGGGTCCACTTTTAGCACAACA
>NW_013819999.1:0-464 GCF_000517525.1 Limulus polyphemus
GGTGACGTTGTGTTCCAAGCCTTTGTTTATACAATTATTATAACAGGTGACATTGTGTTCCAAGTCTTTGTTTGTAAAATTATTATAACAGGTGACGTTGAGTTCCAAGTATTTGTTTATAAAATTATTATACCAGGTGTCGTTGTGTTTCAAGTGGCGTGTCTTTGTTCATAAAATTAGTATAACAGGTGACGTTGTGTTCCAAGTCTTTGTTTATAAAATTATTATAACAGGTGACGTTGTATTCCAAGCCTTTGTTTATACAATTATTATAAAAGGTGACATTGTGTTCCAAGTCTTTGTTTGTAAAATTATTATAACAGGTGACGTTGTGTTCCAAGACTTTCTTTATAAAATTATTATACCAGGTGACGTTGTGTTCCAAGTCTTTGTTTATAAAATTATTATACCAGGTAACGTTGTGTTCGAAGACTTTGTTTATAAAATTATTATAACATGTGACA
>NW_013820000.1:0-461 GCF_000517525.1 Limulus polyphemus
GTTTGTTCTCTCTACCTGTCTCCTGGGGAGACTTATATTCAATCTGAATTTGATGCTCTTGTTGACCAGTTGCCATCTCCCTTTTTACTTCTGGGAGACTTTAATGGACACAACCCCCTCTGGGGTGGTGCTGATATTGATTGGAGGGGTCGTTCCATAAAGCATATGCTCTCGGATCACGACCTTTCTCTCCCCAATACTGGAACATATACTTATTTTCATGAACCAAGCCAGTCTTTTACTGCCATTGATCTCTCGATTTACTCCCCTTCACTTTTCACTCTCTTTTCTTGGATGGTCGACAGTGACCCATGGGGCAGTGATAATTTTCCTATCATTATGAGGGAGGTTGGCCATGGTAAATGCCACCCGACTCGAATGCCACAGTGGAAGCTGGACCAGGCTGACTGGCCATCTTTCACCTCTCTCTCTGAACTTGATCCTGCCTTCATCTGTCTGCC
>NW_013820001.1:0-514 GCF_000517525.1 Limulus polyphemus
ACTACGACTTAGGTCAACTTTGTCACTGTTTCTTTTCTGTAAAAGTAAAGGCCTAATAACTTGTATTTCTCTACGACTTAAGTCGACTTTGTCACCGTTCTTTTTCTGTAAAAGTAAGGCCTAACAACTTGTATTTCACTACGACTTACGTCAATTGTGTTACCGTTCCTTTTCTATAAAAGTAAGGCCTAACAACTTGTATTTCACTACGACTTAGGTCAACTTTGTCACTGTACCTTTTCTGTAAAAGTAAGGTCTAATAACTTGTATTTCTCTACGACTTAAGTCTACTTTGTCACCGTTTTTTTTCTGTAAAAGTAAGGCCTAACAACTTGTATTTCACTACGACTTACGTGAAATTTGTTACCGTTACTTTTCTATAAAAGTAGGGCCTAACAACTTGTATTTCACTACGACTTACATTAACTTTGTCACCGTTCCTTTCCTTTAAAAGTAAGGCTTAACAACTTATATTTCATTACAACTTACGTCAAATTTGTCAACCTTCCTTTTC
>NW_013820002.1:0-464 GCF_000517525.1 Limulus polyphemus
CAGTGGAGAGAGTAAGACATCCAGTAAACTATTGGAGGTATTACAAAACTTTGCCAATTCCTGTCCAATTGTACTTTTCTACCATCCCATTAGACTGTGGGTGAGGTGGCATAGTCCTGGTCTTTTGTATGCCAAACAGCTTACAGCATTCATGGAACACAACTGATTCAAAGTTATGGCCGTGATCCGAATATAGTTCGTATGATATACCAAACCTGAAGAAGAAATCACTAATACCCAAAGCAACAGTTGTAGCTTCCTGATTTGGTATTGCATATGCCTCAGGCCACTTGGTGAAATAATCCATCACCACACAAATGTACTTGTTTCCAGCACGAGTTTGAGGCAAAGGACCAGCAATGCCAACAGCTACTTTTTCCATTGGTGCGTCAACTTGATATAACTTCATTGGAGCACGTCCCTTATGCTTGGGTCCCCTTTTTAGCACAACATGTAATGCAGGT
>NW_013820003.1:0-464 GCF_000517525.1 Limulus polyphemus
AACAGGGTATCTAGAAACATGGGTTACGTTGACAGCAATACTGTATCTAAAACATGGGTTACGTTGACAGCAACAGGGTATCTAGAAACATGGATTACATTGACAGTAGTTGTTAATGAGAAACATGGGTTACGTTGACAACAACAGGGTATCTAGAAACATGGGTTGCGTTGACAATAGTTGTTTATGAAAAACATGGGTTACATTGACAGCAGTAGGATATCTAGAAACGTGGATTACGTTGCTAGTAGCAGGGTATCTAGAATCATGGGTAATATTGACAACAACAGTAGGGTATCTAGAAGCATGGTTACATTGACAACAGCAGTAGGGTATCCAAAAACATGGTTACATTGACAACAACAGTAGGGTATCTAGAAGCATGGTTACATTGACAACAACAGTAGGGTATCTAGAAGCATGGTTACATTGACAACAACAGTAGGGTATCCAAAAACATGGTT
>NW_013820004.1:0-464 GCF_000517525.1 Limulus polyphemus
AGAGCATGAAACCACTGGATACACTCCAGCAAAGTTGATGTTTGGTTGGGAACTTCGGTTGCCAGTGGATCTGTTAACAGGACGCCCACTTTATGAAGAGTTGCCTGAGAATGTGTCAGAGTTTGTGAAAGTGTTATCGGAATAGATGGATGATATCCAAGTGCGTTCAAACTTGAAAACGTCTGCTGATTCGATGAAGTTAACTTATGATAAGAGATCTACTGAAGTCAGCTTTGTACCAGGAGACAAGGTATGGTTGTATAATCCCAGGAAGACCAAAGGGAAGTTTCCTAAGTTGTCTTCTCCATGGGAAGGCCCATATGACATAGTGGATTGTCTCTCAGACGTGACTTTCTGGATAAAATGTGGTCGGCGAGGTAAGCCAAAAGTGGTGCATACCAACAGGCTTTGGTGTTATTACGGTCCAGGACATTTCAGTAGGGACGAAGTGGACAACAGAACAA
>NW_013820005.1:0-462 GCF_000517525.1 Limulus polyphemus
ATCGTAAAGTACACACAGTAGATATCTCAATATAGCTACTAAAACAAATATATTGTAAAGTAGACACATCAGATATCTCAAAGTAGCTCTAAAATAAATAGATCGTAAAGTAGACACAGTAGATATCTCAATGTGGCTATAAAAATAGATCGTAAAGTATACACAGTAGATATGTCAATGTGGCTCTAAAATAAATAGAACGTAATGTAGACACAATAGATATCTCAATGTGGCTACTAAAACAAATAGATCGTAAAGTAGACACAGCAGATATCTCAATGTTCCTCTAAAACAAATAGATCGTAAAGTAGACATAGTAGATATCTCAATGTGGCTCCAAAACAAATAGACCGTAAAGTAGAAACAATACACATCTCAATTTGGCTTCAAAATAAATAGATCGTAAGGTAGACACAGCAGGTATCTCAATGTTCCTCTAAACCAAATACATCGTAAATTAGA
>NW_013820006.1:0-464 GCF_000517525.1 Limulus polyphemus
GTAAATAATTTTTAAAGTTATGAATATTTTCATAAGTTTAACACCCCTATAATTATGTACTTAAATTCTTATTATTTTATACTTCCATAATTTTGTTTAACTTATTTGAATATAAGAAAAAATTAAATAAAACTTTGATGTGGCTATTTTTTTTTCGTTCCCTTGAATTTCAGTTTTAAAATAAGTTTTGCCTGATTGCAGGAACTTGGTTTCGAAAACGTTTAACTTATTAGGCTGTTAGGAGCCTATAAACATCGAATGTTGATCATTGTCTCCTGCATTTTCTTAATTATATTATGAAGAGCTGAGGTTAACCTAATGCTTATTGTGCCTGGCTGCGGATCGGTACGTCTAAAGTTACAGGCCTTGAAGTGCCACTGAACACGCCCAGCACTTTCTGCTGTGGACACGTTATAAAAATGGCAATCAATCTTATTCGATTAATAGTAGCCCTATGGGTGTGT
>NW_013820007.1:0-667 GCF_000517525.1 Limulus polyphemus
GTAACAACTATTCTGTCATCGGCTTGATGCTTCGACTACCAGACTGGAACAAATAACTTGTCATGTCGACTTGATGCTTAAAGTACCAGACTAGAACAAATAACTTGTCATGTCGAATTGATGCTTAAACTACCAGACTAGAACAAATAACTTGTCATGTCGAATTGATGCTTAAACTACCAGACTAGAACAAATAACTTGTCATGTGGACTTGATGCTTCAACTACCAGACTGGATCAAATAACTTGTCATGTGGACTTGATGCTTAAACTACCAGACTGGAACTAATAACTTGTCATGTCGGCTTGATGCTTAGAGTATCATACTGGAACAAATAATTGTCATGTCGACTTGACGCTTAAACTACCAGACTGAAACAAATAACTTGTCATGTCGACTTGATACTTAAACTACCAGACTGGAACAAATAACTTGTCATGTCGACTTGATGCTTAAAGTACCAGACTGGAACAAATAACTTGCCATGTGGACTTGATGCTTAAACTACCAGACTGAACAAATAACTTGTCATGTCGACTTGATGCTTAAACTACCAGACTGGAACAAATAACTTGTCATGTCGACTTGATGCTTAAACTACCAGACTAGAACAAATAATTGTCATGTCGACTTGACGCTTAAACTACCAGATTGAAACAAATAACTT
>NW_013820008.1:0-464 GCF_000517525.1 Limulus polyphemus
AACCGTTTGCCAGGTCGTCACTTTCCCATCTGCAGTTTCCCATTTTCGGAGAAGAATACCATCTTCAAGCCTCAACTGGTCCCATTTTGCCCAATAGTTCTTTGTCACAGGGCTTAGACTAGACACCTTCTCCCAAGCATGGTGCAAAACACTTGCTTTTAGGAAATCAATCATTGGCTTCAAATCTTGGTCTTTCTCCTGTTTATATTTGGTTCCACTTCACCATCATCTACTCTTTCAGTCGGCTTGACTTCAGCTTGATGGCACCTGGTTAGTTCAATCTCTGTTTTGCAGCAATGTCTGCAGTCATTTTTGCAGGGTCTTTGGCTCAGTCCATCAGCATTACCATGGGATTGTCCTTCTCTATATTCAATATTATAATTATACTGGTCTATTTTTCCGATCCAACGAGCTAGTTGTCCCTCTAGGTTCTTTAATGATCTTAACCAGCGTAATGCAGCATG
>NW_013820009.1:0-463 GCF_000517525.1 Limulus polyphemus
CATTAATGTATCAATATAATTTTTAATGTGGTGAATGTATTAATATAGTTTGTAATGACATTAATATACTAGTATAATTTTTAATGTGATGAATGTATTAATATAGTTTGTAATGGCATTAATGTACTAATATAATTTTTAATGTGATGAATGAATCAATATAATATGTAATGTGATTAATGTATTAACATAGTTTGTAATGTGATCAATGTATTGACATAGTTTGTAATGTGATGAATGTATTAATGTAGTTTATAATGTGATGAATGAATCAATATAGTTTATAATGTGATGAATGAATCAATATAGTTTGTAATGGCATTAATGTATTAATATAATTTGTAATTTGATGAATGAATCAATATAGTTTGTAATGTGATTAATGTGTTAACATAGTTTGTAATGTGATTAATGTATTGGCATAGTTTGTAATGTGATGATTGTATTAATATAGTTTGTAATG
>NW_013820010.1:0-463 GCF_000517525.1 Limulus polyphemus
GTCTTATTTGAAGAGGCCTAGTTTATTTAGTGTGAAAGTTAGTGTATTTTGGGGGTTTAACATATCCAGTTTGACGACACTTTAAACGTGAACGCTTTAATGAGTTTAACACTACATCTTAATTGAAGAGGCCTAGTTTATTTATTAAGAAAGTTACTTTATTTTTAGGGTTTAACAAGTCCAGTTTGACGACACTTTAAACGTGAACGCTTTAATGAGTTTAACATTACGTCTTATTTGAAGAGGCCTAGTTTATTTAGTATGAAAGTTAGTGTATTTTGGGGTTTAACAAGTCCAGTTTAACGACACTTTAAACGTGAACGCTTTGATGAGTTCAACATTACGTCTTATTTGAAGAGGCCTAGTTTATTTAGTATGAAAGCTAGTGTATTTTGGGGTTTAACAAATCCAGTTTGACGATACTTTAAACGTGAACACTTTAATGAATTTAACATTACGTCTT
>NW_013820011.1:0-464 GCF_000517525.1 Limulus polyphemus
CATAGATTTATCTGACTTCAGCCATTTCACTTGATGGAAACCCGACTTAAGTCCAGAGTTGAAACCACCTGGCTCCACTTAGGGCATCAAGAGCATCATCAATTCTTGGCAGTGGATATGAGTCCTTTTCGGTTATACTGTTAATAGCCCTGAAGTCCACACAGCAATAATGGGTCCCATCCTTCTTCTGGACCAGCACGACGGGAGCTGACCAGGGAATATCTGATTTCTCGACTATCCCTTCCTTAATTAGGCCATCCATGGCCTTTTCCATCTTTTTTCGCTTTGCCAGACCTACTCTACTTGGAGGGATCTTTATTGGACGGTGATTGCCTGTGCTTATTTTGTGCTCTACAAGGTCTGTGCAGCCGAGGTCATGATCTCCTTTGGAAAAGATGTCTGCATAATTTGCCAAAAGTTCCCTTACCTGAAGAGCCTGTGATGATGACAAATTGACTATGCTC
>NW_013820012.1:0-464 GCF_000517525.1 Limulus polyphemus
ATAATGTCAGACATTAAGAAGGGAGTCACATGACATTTGTTGTGTAATTTACGATAACTGTAATGACAGACATTTAGAGGGGGAGTCACGTGAAGTTTGTTGTGTTTTTACAATAACTGTAATGATGGACATTTAGAGGGGAGTCACGCGAAGTTTGTTGTGTCGTTTACGATAAATGTAATGACAGTGATTAAGAAAGGAGTCACGTGAAGTTTGTTGTGTAGTTTACGATAAATGTAATGACAGACATTAAAGGAGAGTCACATGAAGTTTGTTGTGTAGTTTACGATAAATTTAATGACAGACATTAAGAAGGGACTCAAGTGAAGTTTATTGTGTCGTTTACAATAAATGTAATGACAGACATTAAGAAGGGAGTCACGTGAAATTTGTTGAGTAATTTACGATAAATGTAATGACAGGCATTAAGAAGGGACTCATGTGAAGTTTATTGTGTGGTTTAA
>NW_013820013.1:0-695 GCF_000517525.1 Limulus polyphemus
TCTCACAAACTCTCCGATGATCATCATTTCCAACGTTGCTTCGTCTCTTCTGGCGCGTGAACTATTTTTGTACAGAATTGTCACCGGTGATGAAAAATGGATTCTCTATGCGAATATTAAATGCCAAATACAATGGCTCAGTCCTAGACAAAAACCACTTCCGACCCTAAAACCTGGACTCTATCCGCAAAAAGTGATGCTTTGCATTTGGTGTGACATCAAAGGAGTAATTCATTTCTAACTCCTCAATCCACAGTGAACTGTCAATGCAGAGATCTATAGTCAGCAACTGGAACATTTAAATCAAACCTTTCATCAGAAATACCCTTCACTCGTCAATCGGAAAGGTGTTCTTCTCCACAACAATGCACGTCCACATGTGGCACGTTTGACGCAACACAAGATTATGGAATTTGGTTGGGAAGTTCTACCTCACCCACCATATTCTCCAGGTATGGCAATATCCCAGATTACCATCTTTTTCGTTCGCTGCAATACCATCTTAATGGGAAAACGTATGCAAATGTGGAAGGTGTCAAAGAGGACATCGACATGTTTTTTGCTTCCAAGCCAAGTTATTTCTTTAATCAGGGCATTAACAACCTGATTGTAAAATGGAAAAGCACCATCAATAAGAACGGAGACTATTTCATTTAATAAATGTTTTGTTTTGATATATATATATATAAGTTGTT
>NW_013820014.1:0-461 GCF_000517525.1 Limulus polyphemus
GGTTACTTCAACAGAAACCGTTAAATAGCTGAATGCTATTGTACATCATGGTGATAGGTGGCAGTGGTTACTTCAACAGAAACCGTTAAATAGCTGAATGCTATTGTACATCATGGTGATAGGTGGCAGTGGTTACTTCAACAGAAATCGTTAAATAGCTGAATGCTATTGTACATCATGGTGATAGGTGGCAGTGGTACTTCAACAGAAACCGTTAAATAGCTGAATGCTATTGTACATCATAGTGATAGGTGGCAGTGGTTACTTCAACAGAAACCGTTAAATAGCCGAATTCTATTGTACATCATGGTGATAGGTGGCAGTGGTACTTCAACAGAAATCGTCAAGTAGCTCTATGATAGTACAAATCACGATGATAGATGGCAGTGGTTACTTCAACAGAAACCGTTAAATAGCTGAATGCTATTGTACATCATGGTGATAGGTGGCAGTGGTTACTT
>NW_013820015.1:0-462 GCF_000517525.1 Limulus polyphemus
AAAATTTGAAGATTTTTGGAGAATTGTGTGCAGTCCAGAAGTGAAAAGTACTCATTGCCAAAGCTCAAGCTAAAGGGCCTCTGGTGGCACAGCTGCATGTCTACGGACTTACAACGCTAGAAACCAGGCTTCAATACCCATGGTGAGTAGAACACAGATAGCCCATTGTGCAGATTTGCGCTTAACTACAAACAAAAAACAATTAACTCTTTCAACCCTGGCTTGGTCACTGGGAACAACCTTGTAACCATTTTGTGCTTGTTATAATTTTCATGCTATAAATTTTAAATTAGTAAGCAAATGTTAATGAAATTTAGCAGTTTATCAGTAAACATTACAATGGTTTCATATGCAAAAATATCTAATTTTTTTTATTAAGTCTTAAGGTTTGTAAAGCAATGTTTTTCTCATGCCATTTTTATTTCTTTTCACATCTTGCCTATCTATGATGCAAAGTAATTT
>NW_013820016.1:0-463 GCF_000517525.1 Limulus polyphemus
AATACTAGTCAACTAAAACACTGCCAAGACAAGTTGCTTTGTACAGACCAAAGGTCAGTTTTATTTTATTGGAAAAGGATAACGTGTGCCGTGTCATTGTAACTTCTGTATTGTTAGCCAGGCATGAGTGAAAAGTCAATATAATAAAAATAATAAATATATATAAATGTATAACGTTATGAGATTTAAGCTATTTAGCCTAAACATTTATGTTTTGGTGTCATAATTTGTGTTCATTCTAGAATGAAAGAGGTATAATTTATGTTTATTTTCTAATTCTTTATGGTGGTTGTGAGATCAGTCAAATCTACCAAACCCATACAGAGATTAATTGCTGAAAATAACAGATAAAATCTAAACTTTTCTTAAGAAATGTTTGATAATTATCTGGACATTATGAAGATTTCACATGTGAAATTTGAAAATTTTCTGATGCATAAACGTATTTTTAATCTTAAAATGT
>NW_013820017.1:0-464 GCF_000517525.1 Limulus polyphemus
GAAACAAAAGGATAGCATTTCAAATAAGAGAACATAATCAAAGGATAACACTTAAAATAACAGAAACAAAAGGATAGCAGTTCAAATAAGAGAACAAAGTCAAAGGATAATACTTAAAATAACAGAAAGAAAAGGATAGTAGTTCAAATAAGAGAACAGAATCAAATGATAACACTTAAAATAACAGAAACAAAAGGATAACACTTAAAATAACAGAAACAAAAGGATAGCAGTTCAAATAAGAGAACAGAATCAAAGGATAACACTTAAAATAACAGAAACAAAAGGATAGCATTTCAAATAAGAGAACATAATCAAAGGATAACACTTAAAATAACAGAAACAAAAGGATAACACTTAAAATAACAGAAACAAAAGGATAGCAGTTCAAATAAGAGAACAGAATCAAAGGATAACACTTAAAATAACAGAAACAAAAGGATAGCAGTTCAAATAAGAGAACA
>NW_013820018.1:0-705 GCF_000517525.1 Limulus polyphemus
TAATATAATGACAAGAAATACGTAATATAATGATAAGAAATACGTAATATAATGACAAGAAATACGTAATATAATGACAAGAAATACGTAATATAATGACAAGAAATACGTAATATAATGACAAGAAATACGTAATATAATGACAAGGGATTCTATTCTACTTATAACCTTCTATATTTCGAATACAATAACTATTCGGTTGAGCAAAGAACAACTAAAATTATCTGTAATAAACCACACTTCCAGTTACGTTTTAACTACATAACCCACACTTCTAGTTATGTTTTAACTATATAAACCACACTTCTAGTTATGTTTTAACTATATAAACCACACTTCTAGTTATGTTTTAACTATAATTAATTTGTATATAAACCACACTTCTAGTTATATTTTAACTATAATCCGTTTGTGTATAATTCAATCTAGACTTTTATTATTTTCATTTGTTTTTGTGATTGTTAATTATATACACCTGGAAAAAAGTTAAGCACCCCAAATATTTTTCAGGATTGCTTATTGAAAATAAGGTTTAATTTTCATGATGTTGAGCAATGTTCATAATTTCAAACATAATTAAAACGATGTGAGCGTTCAGGTGTGACATTTAAATCAGGCGCGTTTTTTTCCCCCACGTGCAACTTGCTCCCTTCTTCCCGTCCAATATGCACTATTTTCTCGTGCATCAAATCCGTATTTAAGTCC
>NW_013820019.1:0-462 GCF_000517525.1 Limulus polyphemus
GACCGTACACATTATAGCGCCCCCACGGCTGAAAGGGCGAGCATGTTTGGTGTGACGGGGATTCGAACCCACAACCCTCAGATTGCGAGTTGAGCATCCTAACCACCTGGCTATGCCGGGCCATTGCAGCTAAAGTAACATTAGCTATTGCACTAATTTCAGTAACTACTCCATAATTCACCATGCCAATTATTATTTCAACCAGAATTTCTATACTTTTTCAGCCATAGCTACAAACAATAACTGCTACTTATCATGTTCTCAGAGATACAACAGTTCGAGTAAGCACAACTTGGTTATTAGCATTAAAATTGTTTCTGGTATCACTTCCACAGCATTAACTAGTGATTCAACCCGAGATTATGTTCATAATTTATCAGGAAACACCACTTGAGTAAAAGATGAAATTGCTATTGCAATCCACTTTATAGTTTCATCAGAAAGGTGCATAGGATATACAGT
>NW_013820020.1:0-1061 GCF_000517525.1 Limulus polyphemus
GTACTGTCAAAAAGAAGACACAAGATTTAACGATACTGCGTACTGTCAATAAGAAGACACAAGATTTACGATACTGTGTACTGTCAATAAGAAGACACAAGATATAAGAAGACTGTGTACTGTCGATAAGAAGACAAAAGATTTAACGATACTGTGTACTGTCAATAAGAAGACACAAGATTTAACGATACTGTGTACTGTCAAAAAGAAGACACAAGATTTACGATACTGTGTACTGTCAATAAGAAGACACAAGATATAAGAATACTGTGTACTATCACTAAAAAGCCACAAGAATTAACAATACTGTGTACTATCACTAACAAGCCAAAAGATTTAAAGATACTGTGTACTGTCAATAAGAAGACACAAGACTTAACGATAGTGTGTACTGTCAATAAGAAGACACAAGACTTAACGATAGTGTGTACTGTCAATAAGAAGACACTAGATTTAACAATACTGACAGTAAACACTATCGTTAAATCTTGTGTCTTCTTATTGACAGTACACAGTATCTTTAAATCTTTTGGCTTGTTAGTTGATAGTACACAGTATTGTTAAATCTAGTGTCTTCTTATTGACAATACACACTATCGTTAAATCTTGTGTCTTCTTATTGACAGTACACAGTATCGTTATATCATGTGTCTTCTTATTGACAGTACACACTATCGTTAAATCTTGTGGCTTCTTAGTGATAGTACACAGTATTATTAAATCTTGTGTCTTCTTATCGACAGTACACAGTATTGTTAAATCTTTTATCTTCTTATTGACAGTACACAGTATTGTTAAATCTTTTATCTTCTTATTGACAGTACACAGTATCGTTAAATCTTGTGTCTTCTTATTGAGAGTACCCCTTATCGACAGTACACAGTATTGTTAAATCTAGTGTCTTCTTATTGTTAAATCTTGTGTCTTTAGTGTGTACTGTCAATAAGAAGACACTAGATTTAACAATACTGTGTACTGTCGATAAGAAGACACAAGATTTAACGATACTGTGTACTGTCAATAAGAAGACACAAGATTTAACGATACTGTGTACTGTCAAT
>NW_013820021.1:0-460 GCF_000517525.1 Limulus polyphemus
CCCTGTATATAGATATGTATGTGGTATTAGTTACCATTATATATAGATATGTATGTGGTATTATTTACCCCTGTATATAGATATGTATGTGGTATTATTTACCCCTGTATATAGATATGTATGTGGTATTAGTTACCATTATATATAGATATGTATGTGGTATTATTTACCCTTATATATAGATATGTATGTGGTATTAGTTACCATTATATATAGATATGTATGTGGTATTATTTACCCTAGTATATAGATATGTTTGTGGTATTATTTACCCTAGTATATAGATATGTATGTGGTATTAGTTACCATTATATATAGATATGTATGTGGTATTATTTACCCTAGTATATAGATATGTATGTGGTATTATTTACCCCTGTATATAGATATGTATGTGATATTATTTACCCCTGTATATAGATATGTATGTGGTATTATTTACCCCTGTATATAGATATGT
>NW_013820022.1:0-464 GCF_000517525.1 Limulus polyphemus
GAAAGCTGGACGGTACACACTTCTACAACTAGCATTACACAGTTCTACAGCTGGCATTACACACTACTACAGGTGGACAGTGTACACTACAGCTGGACGGTACACACTTCTACAACTAGCATTACACACTTCTACAGCTGACATTACACACTACTACAGGTGGACAGTGTACACTACAGCTGGACAGTACACACTTCTAGAACTAACATTACACACTTCTACAGCTGACATTACACACTACTACAGGTGGACAGTACACACTTCTACAACTAGCATTACACAGTTCTACAGGTGGCATTACACACTACTACAGATGGACAGTGTACACTACTACTGAACAGTACACAGTTCTACAACTAACATTATACAGTTCTACAACTGACATTACACACTACTACAGATGGACAGTGTACACTGCTACTGAACAGTACACAGTTCTACAACTAACATTACACAGTTCTACA
>NW_013820023.1:0-465 GCF_000517525.1 Limulus polyphemus
TTATAAACCGTAACACAAATAAAACATTTTTTTTATGCTAAAGAAAAATTCTTCAACATAAATGCGTTTTATCTTATAAACCGTAACACAAATAAAACATTTTTTATGCTAAAGAAAAATTCTTCAATATAAATACTTTTTTTACAGATCAAACCCATTAATAAATCAACATGTGGTTCCTAGTTAACTACATTTACTTACGTTTTTTATGAATAACAAAAGAGACATTTTTCTATACGTAAAATTTAGAATGTTGGCTTATTGTTGGGCTTCTTAGTACTGAGCTACACAATATCTATCTGTGCTCTGTTGCGTTATAAAAGTGACAGTTAATTCCGTTAATCGGTTAAAAAATCAAACAAATATTTGGTAACGACGAATTGTTCTAGCTAGTTGCCCTCATCTAGTCAATAGCTTAAAATTAGAAGCAAACAATACCTGAATCCTAAATGGTCTCTGATCTAG
>NW_013820024.1:0-466 GCF_000517525.1 Limulus polyphemus
TGTCTCCCAATAAGAAAAATTAAAAAAACAAGTCTCTAATAGCGGATGATTCACAATAAAAATGTTTAAACAAAACAGGTCTCTAATAGCGTATGATTCACAATAAAAATGTTTAAACAAAAACAGGTCTCTAATAGCGTATGATTCACAATAAAAAATATTAACAAAACAGGTCTCTAATAGCGTATGATTCACAATAAAAAATATTAACAAAACAGGTCTCTAATAGCGTATGATTCCAATAAAAAATATTAACAAAAATAGGTCTCTAATAGCATATGTCTCCCAATAAGAAAAATTAAAAAAACAAGTCTCTAATAGCGGATGATTCACAATAAAAATGTTTAAACAAAAACAGGTCTCTAATAGCGTATGATTCACAATAAAAATGTTTAAACAAAAACAGGTCTCTAATAGCGTATGATTCACAATAAAAATGTTTAAACAAAAACAGGTCTCTAATAGC
>NW_013820025.1:0-457 GCF_000517525.1 Limulus polyphemus
GTGTTTTATCGGCACATGGTGCACATCACTTTGCAATCTGGTTATAATAACAGTTAGTTCAACCAGTTTGTGTTTTTCTTATCACACCATTTTGTAGTTTTTATAATAACATTTAGTTCAACCAGTTTGTGTTTTTATCAACACACCACTTTGGTTATAATAGCATTTAATTCAAACAGTTTGTGTTTTTATCGGCACATGGTGCACAACACTTTGCAATCTGGTTATAATAACAGTTAGTTCAACCAGTTTGTGTTTTTCTTATGACACCATTTTGTAGTTTTTATAATATCATTTAGTTCAACCAGTTTGTGTTTTTCTTATGACACCATTTTGAGTTTTTTATAATAACAGTTAGTTCAACCAGTTTGTGTTTTTATCAACACACTACTTTCTAATCTGGTTACAATAACATTTAGTTCAACCAGTTTGTGTTTTTATCAACACACCACTTTCT
>NW_013820026.1:0-1126 GCF_000517525.1 Limulus polyphemus
TGCCTTCCCATCGAATTCCTGTGGCTTCCTTCGCACTGGATCACTCCTAGTACCGACATTCATATCTGGGATGTGACTTCAAACGGGACTGAATATGTTTGCATTAGGGTTTAGCTGCGGGCTCTGTAAGGGGCTTGCCATTGTCTGGGGCTGATTAAGTCGATGTTGATGTATCCTCCTTGTGTAACACACAACAAATCGTTCTTTAACGTATCTAATTCGCTTTTAAATTTACTGATGTTTTCCATTTGTACCTCTTGTTGATTTTCCTGTAGTTGCTGCTGACTTTCCTGCAACTGTTGGAGACTTTCTTCCTGTTTCCTTTCTTGTTCCAGTTGCCACTGCTGTAATCTCTATTTGTGTCGCTTAAGTTTCGTCGGAACGAAGTTACGGAAAAAATCAATTAACAAACTGAGACGTAACAAATTGGTGTCAGAAAGTGGGATAAAAAAAAAGAAGAAGAAGAGAAGATGGAAACGAGAAGCGGCAAATCAAACTACAGTTTAGCAGATTTGATGGCAGCAATACAAGAACAGCAAAATAAACAAGAAGAGAGATTACAACAGTTGTTGGAGGAAAAAGAAAATAAACAAGAGAACGAGAAAAGAAACAAAAAGGTAAAGTTATATTCGGAAAGAATAAATCAGTTTTATTAAGAAAGGGATACACTTAATTTCAATATTCGCGCTAAAACAAACACTATAACGAACGAACGTTAACTTCAACAATACGTCTCTGTCTGACCGCAGTTCAATTACTCATTACCCACACAAACATTTCATTATTCCGTCACGCTGTCACCCTCTTTTATATACCAGACTACCCTATATCTAGTAAATACTAGAGCATTCGCCAAGGTACAGGATAGTTCTAGAAAATAGGTGGCGCCACACCAGTCACGTGACCTCGATGACGCAACAATATCTTATAAAGTCCAATTTATTTAAACTGTAACTAATTAGTTCATTTCCCCTTTATCGTTTCTATAAGCTTGAAAATGTGTACACTGTCGTAAGTTGTTGTATGTCTATGTTATAAACGACGTTTAAACCTCTTTAACAATATAGGATAAAACCAAATCAACATATTTGCACAAAGTAATCATGAGATTGTTAAGTATCTGCTT
>NW_013820027.1:0-464 GCF_000517525.1 Limulus polyphemus
AAATTGGTGTCAGAAGTGGGATAAAAAAAAAGATGAAGAAGAAAAAGAGAAGATGGAAACGAGAAGCGGCAAATCAAACTACAGTTTAGCAGATTTGATAGCAGCAATACAAGAACAGCAAAAGAAACAGGAAGAGAGAAAACAGCAGTTGCAAGAAAACCTGCAACAATGGCAACTCGAACAGCAAAATAAACAAGAAGAGAGATTACAACAGTTGTTGGAGGAAAAAGAAAATAAACAAGAAGAACGAGAAAAGAAACAAGAAGAGAGATTACAGCAATGGCAACTGGAACAAGAAAGGAAACAGGAAGAAAGTCTCCAACAGTTGCAGGAAAGTCAGCAGCAACTACAGGAAAATCAACAACAATGGCAAGAGGTACAAATGGAAAGCATCAGTAAATTTAAAAGCGAATTGGATACGTTAAAGAACGATTTATTGTCTGTTACACAAGGAGGATACATTG
>NW_013820028.1:0-652 GCF_000517525.1 Limulus polyphemus
GTCCTGTGAAAGTGTATCAGGAAGTGACGTGTGTTTTGCCCTGTGAAAATGTATCAGGAAGTGACTTGTATTTTCTCCTGTAAAAGTGAATCAGGAAGTGACTTGTGTTTGCCCTGTGAAAGTGTATCAAGAAGTAACTTGTGTTTTATCCTGTGAAAGTGTATCAGGAAGTGATTTGTGTTTTGTCCTGTGAAAGTGTATCAGGAAGTGACTTGTATTTTGTTCTGTAAAAGTGAATCAGGAAGTGTCTTGTGTTTGCCCTGTCAAAGTGTATCAGGAAGTGACTTGTGTTTTGCCCTGTGAAAGTGTATCAGGAAGTTACTTGTGTTTTGTCCTGTGAAAGTGTATCAGGAAGTAACTTGTGTTTTGTCTTGTGAAAGTGTATCAGGAAGTAACTTGTGTTTTGTCCTGTGAAAGTGTATCAGGAAGTGACTTGTGTTTTGTCCCGTGAAAGTGTATCAGGAAGTAACTTGTGTTTTGTCCTGTGAAAGTGTATCAGGAAGTAACTTGTGTTTTCTCCTGTAAAAGTGAATCAGGAAGTGACTTGTGTTTGCCCTGTGAAAGTGTATCAGGAAGTGACTTGTGTTTTGCCCTGTGAAAGTGTATCAAGAAGTAACTTGTGTTTTATCCTGTGAAAGTGTATCAGGAAGTG
>NW_013820029.1:0-465 GCF_000517525.1 Limulus polyphemus
TGATGATCAAGTAAATGATCATTTCTATTAGCAGTTTTATATGTCAAATGCTGACCTTTCACCCCACCATGTAGCATTTGACGCCTCTGATTATCAAATCATGTATCCTTTACCTTTTTTGGTAACATTATCTGGTATGTTTCCTTTAAGGGCTTTTTGTATTACGGTCACTCTGTTTTTTTTTCTAGATTTATGGACATTATTTTTTCTTCGAAACTCATCATGCATCTGACGATTATTAAAAGATCCGAACTTTTCATGATTATTAAATCCAGCAAAACCACTTTTGCCATAATTGTCGAAATTGATTTGTCCCTTCCTATGTAATGGCACAAATGTATTTTCTGTAGGTTTTTTGGGTAATTTTTTTACTATTTGTTGCATCATTATTTAGTTCTTTCTCGTTAACACCTACCACGACTTCAATGTTTATTGAAAATACATTTCCATCCTGTTCCTTTTTTT
>NW_013820030.1:0-739 GCF_000517525.1 Limulus polyphemus
TATTCAGTTATCTGAATATAACTTTTCCTGGAATATATTTTGACATAAATTTAAAAAGTTTATGATTAAAGGGAGAACTCATTACCCCCACCACCCTCCCAAGTCTTCCCCTTCCTAGCGTCTTGTGAATTAAGTACCAAATATTATTCAAGAAAAGATGTTTTCAGTATTTGTTTTGGTAAACAAGAGGATTATTTCATACTACTTTTCTTTTCAACAAGATGAAATCCAAACTAAACGAATACATTTCAGGATAGAACAATAGTTCTAGAAATATCGAAAGCTCGTGACATTCGACAATATTTAGCCAGTAATATACTGCCTATAACAATTATCGTTTTAACAAATTTCTTATACACATAGTGATTCGTTGTGTCTCAAACGACCTGATGGGTTCTGTGTTGAGCGAAACCCGCCGTTGGCGATAGATATGGCGGGCAACGTGTGGTTGACATGCTATTAAAAGGGTTTTTCAATAAGAAGTGTGAAAGAACTGAATAAGGGTCTACATTTAACACACCATATATCTGTTGTATTAAAACATGCTATCAAACACACTTCTTATTGAAAAACCCTAAAGAACTGAATAAAAAATGTAGACCATTTAATACAACAGATATATGATGTGTTCGTTAAAAATGTAGGATCAATGTATCAAATTCAATGTAAAAACTGTGATAGTTCTTAGATCACAGAAACAACTCGACGTCTTCCCACAAGACTGAAAAAACATTTCACA
>NW_013820031.1:0-464 GCF_000517525.1 Limulus polyphemus
AGGAAAAATCAGCGTGGTCGTCAAAAAATTAATGTCGGTTTTTTAGATGAAAAATCCGAACAACTTATATATCAAAACAAAACATTTATTAAATGAAATAGTCTCCATTCTTATCGATAATGCTTTTCCATCTTATAATCAGGTTGTTAATGCCATAATTAAAGAAATCACTTGGCTTTGAAGCAAAAAACATGCGATGTTCTCTTTAACACCTTCTGCATTTGCATACGTTTTCCCATTAAGAACGAAAAATATGGTAATCTGATGGTGCCATATCTGAAGAATATGGTTGGTGGAGGAGAACTTCCCAACCCAACTCCATAAACTTGTGTTGCGTCAATCGTGCCATTGCCGTGGAAAAGAAAAACATCTTTCCGATTGACGAGTGAAGGGCGTTTCTGATGAAGGGCTTGATTTAAACGTTACAGTTGCTGACTATAAATCTCTTCACTGACAGTTCACTG
>NW_013820032.1:0-464 GCF_000517525.1 Limulus polyphemus
AACTTGGACAGTTAACAGCAGCCGACAGACACAACTATAGAGCACTGGTAGAGGCTCTGTAACTCAGGTACGGAACCCAAAACCAGTCAGAAGTATACAGGGCCAGGTTCAGGACGAGAGTCCGTGCTAAAGGAGAGAGCCTGCAAGAGCTGGCACAGGACTTAGAGAGCATGACACACAAGGCCTTCCCAAATGCACCACCCGATCTCCTCAAGTTGTTGCTGAGGGATCATTTCATAGATGCCTTGGACAGTCCACAACTTAAGATACAAGTGAAGCAAGCACATCCCTCTACCACGCAGGATGCAATTGCCAGAGCTCTCGAATTTGAATCCTACATTAAGTCCAGCACAGAGGTACCGAGGCTGGTACAGTCATCTGGATTCAAGGCCAGAAAAGGTCTGCTTTTGGAGAGATTTGAGGGACTTTTGCTGACACTGTAATAAACCTGGGCACAAGAGAGC
>NW_013820033.1:0-460 GCF_000517525.1 Limulus polyphemus
ACAATTCAATAACGTTTTTGAGCTTTCATTGACAATACTTATTAAAGATAATTTTAAGCGTGAAAACTGTCCATATTTTGATGTCATGATATGTAAATTAAAAATTGTTATTTTATGGTGATAATCTTGTTTTCTTGTGCCCAATAATGCATAATTTCATTTGATAAACACGTTTAGATTGAATGGTAATTTATAATCAGTCACAAGAATGTCGAATCTGAATCACTTGAAAAACACACGGGGGTGCTTAACTTTTTTCCAGGTGTATATATGTATTTAAATATTTCTTTCTTTTTTCAAAGTCAGAGTCAGATATTATCAATATCAACCTTCAAATTACTCACTTGTTTACATACCATTCACAACTGGTGGAGTCCATATATTACATCATATTGTTTACATTTCAAATACTCACATGTATTGTTTACATACCATTCACAACTGGTAGAGTCCATATACT
>NW_013820034.1:0-464 GCF_000517525.1 Limulus polyphemus
ATAAGTAATTCCTAGTTGGGTAAAGTGTAATGCTTATTACCTAACTGAAAGCGTTAACGTCATGTTAAATATATTGTAATATCCATTGATATTGGAGAAAGGCCTCGCTGGCACAAAAAAGCTGCTAGAAATATTGAATTTCACATATTGTTCTTTGCTTTAAATCATAAATTTTTAAAACTCAAACATGTAAAAGTGTTCGGCAAAATCTTACTAAAATAGAAATAATTGATTATTGATACTGCAAGCATATTTAGAATCTAACATTTTTGAAGTGTAGAAGGTACTGTTACGACATCGTGACTAGTATCACGCCACGTCATTCTCGAACTTTCACGTCTTTTCCTTAAATTTCGTGATCCTTCTAGATATAGTGTAGTCTTGTATATATAAGACCGGCCACGAAGCGACGGAGAGGTAATGTGTAATTCAACTGAGTATTGTCGAGCACGTTCTAGCGTTTG
>NW_013820035.1:0-464 GCF_000517525.1 Limulus polyphemus
GTGATAGTTAGTAGACTATAGTGTACTAGTGTCCATATATGTGATAGTTAGTAGATATAGTGTACTAGTGTCCATATCTGTGATAGTTAGTAGATATAGTGTACTAGTGTCCATATATGTGATAGTTAGTAGATATAGTGTACTAGTGTCCATATATGTGATAGTTAGTAGATATAATGTACTAGTGTCCATATATGTGATAGTTAGTAGATGTAGTGTACTAGTGTCCATGTATGTGATAGTTAGTAGATGTAGTGTACTAGTGTCCATGTATGGGATAGTTAGTAGATATAGTGTACTAGTGTTCATATATGTGATAGTTAGTAGATATAGTGTACTAGTGTCCATATATGTGATAGTTAGTAGATATAGTGTACTAGTGTCCATATATGTGATAGTTAGTAGATATAGTGTACTAGTGTCCATATATGTGATAGTTAGTAGATATAGTGTACTAGTGTCCT
>NW_013820036.1:0-374 GCF_000517525.1 Limulus polyphemus
CCATTGCCCGATAATGTGTAACAAGTGTTTGAGGTATTGGATAGCCAGTGACGAATAATTTGTAGCAAGTGTTTGAGGTATTAGATAGCCATTGACGGATAATATGTAACAAGTGTTTGAGGTATCGGATATTCATTGACGGATAATGTGTAACAAGTGTTTGAGGTATTGGGTATCCATAGACGTGTAATGTATAACAAGTGTTTGAGGTATCGGATATCCATTGACGGATAATGTGTAACAAGTGTTTGAGGTATTGGATAGCCATTGACGGATAATTTGTAGCAAGTGTTTGAGGTATTGGATAGCCATTGACGGATAATATGTAACAAGTGTTTGAGGTATCGGATATCCATTGACGGATAATTTGTAGC
>NW_013820037.1:0-637 GCF_000517525.1 Limulus polyphemus
TGACTCAATGTCTTCTTAACTCCAAGATGTCCTACCTGTTAAACTATCATGGGATTGACGCAGCACAACTCCCCGTAACTTTCTCGGTATAACTGTTTGCCAGGTCATCACCTTCCCATCTGCAGTTTCCCATCTCCAGACAAGAATACCATCTTCAAGCTTCAACTGGTCCCATTCTGCCCAATAGTTCTTTGTCACGGGGCTTAAGCTAGATACCTTCGCCCAAGCAGGGTGCAAAACAATTGCTTTTAGAAAATCAATTATTGGCTTCAAGTCTTGATCTTTTTCCTGCTCTGCTTTAATATCTATACCTGGTTACACTTCACCATCATCAACTTCTTCAGTCACTTTGACTTCAGCTTGATGGCACCTGGTTAGTTCAACCTCTCTTTTGCATCAATGTCTGCAGTCATTTTTGCAGTTTTCAGCTCAGTCCACCGGCATTTTCATGAGATTTTCCTTCACTATATTCAATATCATAATTATACTGGTCTATTTTTCGATCCAACGTACCAGTTGTCCCTCTGGGTTCTTTAATGATATTAACCAGCGTAATGCAGCATGGTCTGTCCTGATGGTATACCTAGCCCCATAGAGGTAAGAATGGAAATATGTCAGACTCTTTACTATAGCAAGG
>NW_013820038.1:0-582 GCF_000517525.1 Limulus polyphemus
ATGCCTTGGACAGTCCACAACTTAAGATACAAGTGAAGCAAGCACACCCCTCTACCATGCAGGATGCAATGACCAGAGCTCTCGAATTTGAATCCTACGTTAAGTCCAGCACAGAGGTACCAAGGTTGGTACCGTCATCTGGATTCAAGGCCAGAAAAGGTCAGCTTTCAGAGAGGTTTGAGGGACTTTGCTAGTACTGTAACAAACCTAGGCACAAGAGATCTCAATGCTGGCAACGTCAACACAGTGGAGATGCCACAGCAGGAAAGGCTGGTATCCAGAAAGGTTGTTGGAACTGTGGAAAGCATGGACATTTGAGGAGCCAGTGTAGGAGGAATATTACCAACAAGTCAGCCTCAAGGAGACCAGTAGTGGTTGGGGTTGAGGGACACTCACCAACCCCCATTGAAATTAAGTGTATCGCAAAGTTATATTCAGTAAGAATAAACCAGTTTTATTTAAGAAAAGGACTGTGTCGCTAAAGTTTCGTTGGAACGAATTTACGGAAAATTAATTAACGAACGAACGTAAACGTAACACTACTTTAGGAACCATGAAAGCAGTGGTGGGATTCAGCCGGTT
>NW_013820039.1:0-1417 GCF_000517525.1 Limulus polyphemus
TTAGCAGTGTAAGACTAGAGGGAAGGCAGCTAGTCATCACCACCAACCACCAACTCTTGGGCTACTCTTTTACCAACGAATAGTGAGATTGACCATCACATATAACGTCCCCACGACTGAAAGGGCGAGCATGTTTGGTGTGATGGAGATTCGAACCGAGAGCCCTAACCACCTGGCCATGCTGGGCCTATGAAGATTGAAAGTAGATAACAATCAAATTATTCACGTCTACTTGACTTGATTATTTAAATAACATCTTATTTTATAATTTTTTTTTTTCAAAAAGTCAATAAGTAAACTTTGACTACAAATATCTCACTTAACATACGTGTGTTTGTCTTGAAGGTATAGTGACGGATTTACTATCATATATCTATTATAATATCGATGTTTGTTTAAGTTAAATTTATATATTTAGAAATGTACATAATTTATACTGTTAAATGTGTATCGCGAAATTCCCCGCCTATTTACTAAAATTGTAGAAAATTCTCTAGTGTAAGAATCAACAATATATGTGTGTACGTAAACACTAGTGTAGCGTTTATATTGTTTGCGTTAAGCTGACATTTCGAGATACTCTCCTCATGCCTATAAATATAACCAATGCGATGCGCCAAATGACAATATATATATATTATTGAATTGCTATAGTTGGTGTGCTATAACCTTTGGAAGCTATACCTGTGATTGTTATAACGCTCATTAATTGGGAACTTCAGATATTTGACCAGGAGCATTTATAGATTGCGAATATTACAAACTATTCACCTTCAGCGGATTCGCATCGGACATTAGTATTGACTATAGCGAACTAATAATAGACACTCTCTTTTGGCAAGTGGCGTTGTTTATATTTATAGCCGTGTAGAGGCGTTCTAGAAATTTCAGTTTTACGTAACAGTACAGATTAAAGCGTTTGCGTACACACATACATTGTTGATTCTTACTCTCGAGAATCTTCTACAATTTTGAAGAATAGGCGGGAGTTTCGCAATACATATTTAACAGTATAAGATATGTATGTTTCTAAATATAAGTTTAATCTAAACAAATGTTGATATTAAAATAAATATATAATAACAAATTCGTTGCAGTATTTTTACGAAAACATTATATAACTTCAGCAGTGGATAAATCGGCGTACGAACCGGCGAAGAACGAAAAGACACAGAACCAGGTAGCTCGCTGTTAAGTGAATTTGATCTACATCTACTCAAAATTAATTCTGTCATCATGAACCCTCGATAACATATCAAGGAAGTTCCAGATCAGATAGTGGACTTAATATTGTTTGCAAGTTTGTAAAATGTTTGTACATAGATCATTTTTTAATAACCATTATTGTAAGTTGTGTTATTGTTTGTACGTTAAAATATATATTTGTATTAAGAAACTGAGTGTGTATCAATCTTAT
>NW_013820040.1:0-464 GCF_000517525.1 Limulus polyphemus
GACATCTGTCAACATATTCGAAGTTTTCTGGAAAGTTGCGTTCTGAGAAATTTGAATTCATGAAACGTAGTTTGGAATCTCAAAGGAATATCTTCACGAGAATGTTTACTGAAAATGAATCCGTCACTCGTACAAGTTACAAAATAGTGCATAAAATGGCAGAGTGAGGAAAACCGTTTACTGACGGCAACTTCATCAAAGAGTGTATGATGGAAGCAGCAAATGATTTGTGTCCTGAGAAAGCCGATTTGTTTGGAAGTATCAGCCTTTCAGCAAGTTCAGTTGTGCGGAGAACAGAAGAACTTGGAGAGAACATGATGTTACAGATACGCGAGAAAGCTAGGAACTTCTTCTGGTACTCTCTGGTGTTGGATGAGTCTACTGATGTCTCGAGTACGTCACAACCTCTCGTGTTCATTCGTGGTGTTAATTTGGACTTTCAGATCACAGAAAAGTTGGCATCC
>NW_013820041.1:0-464 GCF_000517525.1 Limulus polyphemus
ATAACATTCATGTCTATAGCTGTGATAACATTCATGTCTATAACTGTGATAACATTCATGTCTATAGCTGTGATAACATTCATGTCTATAGCTGCGATAACATTCATGTCTATAACTGTGATAACATTCATGTCTATAACTGTGATAACATTCAAGTCTATAACTGTGTTAACATTCCTGTCTATTATTATTATTATAAGATTCCTGTCTATTACAGTGAAATAATTTCTGTCTATTACTGTGATGGCATTTTTGTCTGTAATAACGTTCCATTCCATAACTGTGATAATGTTTCTTTCTGTAACTGTGAAAATGTTAATTGTGGCATGGACGTAGTTAACTATTTTGTATATCTTGTGGAGACTGTTAATTGTGGCATGGACGTAGTTAACTATTTTGTATATCTTGTGGAGACTGTTAATTGTGGCATGGACGTGGTTAACTATTTTGTATATCTTGTGGAG
>NW_013820042.1:0-464 GCF_000517525.1 Limulus polyphemus
GTCCTTTCGTTATAGTTGTATTTCTTGCTTAAACATTGACTGGCTCTACGTCCTGGCACACACCCAACAATGCCCATTCCTTAAGTGTCTGCTCACATTTAGAGCAACTGGCCACTGTTATAAGTTCTACTTGATGACCTACCACAAGTGACCTTCCAATCTTCAAATCTGCTGGCCTGGATCGGTCTTCCACTGCTTTAACAAGTATTGGGCATCCTTGGGGATGTTCTTTTATCCTACCCTAAATCATCTTCTTTGACATAGGGGGTATTGTAGTTGTCGTAAGTGATTTGACATGCAAATCAACGGATCAGCAGCAATTACTGGAATTTGACAATCCTAATATGCATTGGTCTTCAATGTCAGCCAAGTATACTTTCTGTCTGTTCTTCATGCCCATGAGCTCAATAGTTACCCACACTGGTCCCCACAACCTTGCATAATGTCCTGTTACTCGACAGAGC
>NW_013820043.1:0-596 GCF_000517525.1 Limulus polyphemus
AAACACATGTAGATATGTTGTAAATATATGAGTTATTTAACTCATTGGATGTAGACTAAAGTCAACATTGGGTCATAGAAAGATACTAGTTATTGAGACCCATTTAATCCATTCGGACTTAAGGAAACACGTGTAGATATGTTGTAAATATATGAGTTAATTAACACATTGGCTGCTGACTAAAGTCATCAGTGGGTCATTGAAAGATGCAAGTTATTGGGACCTATTTAATCCACTCGGACTTAAAAAAACACATATAGATATGTTGTAAATATATGAGTTAATTAACATATTGACTGCAGACTGAAGTCAAGAGTGGGTCATAGAACGATACTAGCTATTGGGTCCTATTTAATCCACTCGGACTTAAGAAAACACATGTAGATATGTTGTAAATATATTAGTTAATTAAGACAATGGCTGCTGACTATAGTCAAGTGAGGGTCATAGAACGATACTAGCTATTGGGTCCTATTTAATCCACTAGTACGTAAGGAAACAAATGTAGATATGTTGTAAATATATGAGTTAATTAACACATTGACTGCAGACTGAAGTCAAGAGTGGGTCATAGAAAGATACTAGTTATTGGGACC
>NW_013820044.1:0-462 GCF_000517525.1 Limulus polyphemus
GAACCATTTTTGGACAAAATTGTTAACGGCAATAATAATGGATCCTCTATGCGAATATTAAACGCCAAAAACAATGGGTCAGTCCTAGAAAAAACTACTTCCGACCCCAAAACCTGGACTCCATCCACAGAAAGTGATGCTTTGAATTTGGTAGGACATCAAAGGAGTAATTCATTTTGAACTTCTCAATCTACAGCGAACTGTCAATGCAGAGATTTATAGTCAGCAACTGTAACGTTTAAGTCAAGACCTTCATCAGAAATGCCCTTCCTCTTCACCACGACAATGCACGTCCACATGTGGCACGTTTGACGCAACACAAGATTATAGAGTTGGGTTGCGAAGTTCTCCCCCACCCACCATATTTTCCAGATATGGTACTATCAGATTACCATCTTTTTCATTCGCTGTAACATAATCTTAATGGGAAAACGTATCCAAATGTGGAAGGTGTTAAAGATG
>NW_013820045.1:0-464 GCF_000517525.1 Limulus polyphemus
CTCTTGCAGGCTCTCCCCTTTAGCACGGATTCTCGTCCTAAACCTGGCCCTGTAGACTTTTGACTGATTTTGGGTTCCGTACCTGAGTTCTAGAGCCGACACCAGTGCTCTGTAGTTGTGTCTGTCGGCTGCTGTCAACTGTCCAAGTATTTCCAGTGGTTGCCCCTTCTAGCTCGTTGCCATATATACAGCTTTCTGCTCCTCTGTCCATCCATTCATCTCTGCCAGTAGCTCAAATTGTGCTCTATATGCTTCCCACGATGCCTTCCCATCTAATTCCTGTGGCTTCCTTCACACTGGATCACTCCTATTAGTGGCATTCATATCTGGGATGTGACTTCTAACGGGACTGAATATGTTTGCATTAGGGTTTAGCTGCTGGCTCTGTAAGAGGCTTGCCATTGTCTGGGGCTGATTAAGTCGATGGTCAATGTATCCTCCTTGTGTAACAGACAATAGATCGT
>NW_013820046.1:0-466 GCF_000517525.1 Limulus polyphemus
AAGATTTACGATACTGTGTACTGTCAATAAGAAGACACAAGATATAAGAATACTGTGTACTATCACTAACAAGCCACAAGAATTAACAATACTGTGTACTATCACTAACAAACCAAAAGATTTAAAGATACTGTGTACTGTCAATAAGAAGACACAAGATTAAACGATAGTGTGTACTGTCAATAAGAAGACACTAGATTTAACAATACTGTGTACTGTCGATAAGAAGACACAAGATTTATCGATACTGTGTACTGTCAATATAAAGGCACAAGATATAACGATAGTGTGTACTGTCAATAAGAAGACACAAGATTTAACGATACTCTGTACTGTCAAAAAGAAGACACAAGATTTAACGATACTGTGTACTGTCAATAAGAAGACACTAGATTTAACAATACTGTGTACTTTCGATAAGAAGACACTAGATTTAACAATACTGTGTACTGTCGATAAGAAGACA
>NW_013820047.1:0-465 GCF_000517525.1 Limulus polyphemus
AGCTTGCCATTGTCTGGGGCTGATTAAGTCGATGGTCCATGTATCCTCTTTGTGTAAAAGACAATAGATCGCCCTTTAACGTATCTAATTCGCTTTAAAATTTACTAATGTTTTCCATTTGTACTTCTTGTTTCCTTTCTTGTTCCAGTTGCCACTGCTGTAGTCTCTCTTCTTGTTTCTTTTCTCGTTCTTCTTGTTTATTTTCTTTCTCCTCCAACAACTGCTGTAATCTCTCTTGTTTATTTTGCTGTTCGAGCTGCCATTGTTGTAGGTTTTCTTGCCACTGCTGTAATCTTTTTTCTTGTTTCTTTTCTTTTTCTTCGAACAACTGCTGTAATCTCTCTTCTTGTTTAATTTCTCGTTCTTCTTGTTTCTTTTCTTTTTCCTCTAACAACTGCTGTAATTTCTCTTCTTGTTTATCTTCTTTCTCCTCCAACAACTGCTGTAATCTGTCTTCTTGTTTCT
>NW_013820048.1:0-809 GCF_000517525.1 Limulus polyphemus
CTTCACTGCAGTACACATAAGCTTTCAGAAAAGACCAATAAAAGAGTAACATAAGACGACCACAAAAGTCGAAAAAATGAAAATAGAATGCTAGAATTTTGCATGTAAATACGCAAGTATGCAAAGAACGTTAATGAAAACATTTCGAGAAGATCCGTCCAAATGGAATGAAGTACTGGTACAAAACGGAAAACGTTCCATAACTCCCTTAAAACAAAGAGTAGGAAGGTAAAACTCTGCATATTTCTAGGCAACGTTAAAGTGTACCTACATACCAAATTTGGTCAATAATCATCAATTTAGGACCCTCTGGTAACAAGAAATCGAAAAAAATCAGTAACCAAAAGCTTCCCTGCAGTACACATACGCTTTCAGAAAAGCCAATAAAAGAGTAACATAAAACGACCACAAAAGTTGCAAAAATGATAATAGAAGGCTAGAATTCTGCATGTAAATACACAAGTATGCAACGAACGTTCTTGAAAAAGGATCTTCTCGAAAGTTCAAATGGAACGAAGTACTGGTACAAAACGCAAAACGTTCCATAACTCCCTTGCGACTTTTGTGGTCGTCTTATGTTACTCTTTTATTGGCTTTTCTGAAAGCGTATGTGTACTGCAGGGAAGCTTTTGGTTACTGATTTTTTTCGATTTCTTGTTACCAGAGTGTCCTAAATTGATGATTCTTCACCAAATTTGGTATGTAGGTACTCTTTAACGTTGCGTAGTTATATGCAGAGTTTTATCTTCCTACTCTTTGTTTTAAAAATGATAATAGAAGGTGCAAGATTCTAGTGTAAATACGCAAGT
>NW_013820049.1:0-462 GCF_000517525.1 Limulus polyphemus
GAGAAGAGAAATTACAACAGTTGTTAGAAAAATCAGAAAAGAAACAAGAAGAACAAGAAAATAAACAAGAAGAGAGATTACAGCAGTGGTTGGAGGAAAAAGAAAAGAAACAAGAAGAACGAGAAGAGAAATTACAGCAGTGGTTGGAGGAAAAAGAAAAGAAACAAGAAGAAAAATTACAGCAGTGGCAACTGGAACAAGAAAGGAAACAGGAAGAAAGTCAGCAACTACAGGAAAGCCAACAACAGTGGCAAGAAGTACAAATGGAAAACATTAGTAAATTTAAAAGCAAATTAGATACGTTAAAGTACGACTTTTTGTCTTTTACACAAGGAGGATACATTGACCATCGACTTAACCAGCCCCAGACAATGACAAGCCCTATCCAGACCCTGCAGCTAAACCCTAATGTAGACATATTCAGTCCGTAAGAGTCACATCTCAGATATGAATGTCAGTAAT
>NW_013820050.1:0-670 GCF_000517525.1 Limulus polyphemus
TCCGTCTTAACCGTTAAATTACCGACTTGTTTATATACCTCTATCCGTCTTAACCGTCAAATTACCGACTTGTTTATATACCTCTATCCGTCTTAACCGTCAAATTACCGACTTGTTTATATACCTTTGTCCGTCTTAACTGTTAAATTACCGACTTGTTTATATACCTCTATCCGTCTTAACCGTCAAATTACCGACTTGTTTATATATCTCCACTATTTGTGTGTGTGTGTGTTGGGGTCTATATATTGTGTCATATTGAGTAATTCTGTGTTTATGCTTGTTATAAAATGATTGTAAAGAACTGATAAAAAAGAATTAAATCACTCATTTTCTTTGTTAAACATGCAAGATCCCCATTTAGTAATTAATAGGATTAATTGCAATATTGCTTTTATTTTTGTTCACATTTTTCTTGTGATTCGTATGTTGTAAGGGACGAAAGTGGACCAGTAAGAAGTTTGATACATGAATATTTTCGTATGTTGTAAAGGACCAAAGTGGACCAATGTGTAGTTTGATACATGAATATTTTTGTATGTTGTAAGGGACCAAAGTGGACCAGTAAGTAGTTTGATACATGAATATTTTCGTATGTTGTAAGAGACGAAAGTGGACCAGTAGGTAGTTTGATATATGAATATTTTCGTATGATGTAAGGGACCAAAAT
>NW_013820051.1:0-462 GCF_000517525.1 Limulus polyphemus
ACACAGTATCGTTAATTCTTGTGTCTTCTTATTGATAGTACACAGTATTGTTAAATCTTTATGTCTTTTTATTGACAGTTCACATATTATTGTTAAATCTGTCTTCTTATTGACAGTACATAGTATTGTTAAATCTTGTGTCTTCTTATTGATAGTACACAGTATTGTTAAATCTTGTGTCTTCTTTTTGACAGTAAACAGTATCGTTAAATCTTGTGTCTTCTTTTTGACAGTAAATAGTATCGTTAAATTTTGTGTCTTCTCATTGAGAGTACACAGTATTGATATATCTTGCTTCTTCTTATTGAGTGTAAACAGTATTGTTAAATTTTGTGTATTCTTATTGACAGTACACAGTATCGTTAAATCTTGTGTCTTCTTATTGACAGTACACAGTATTGATAATCCTGTATTATCTTCTTGACAGGACACAGTATTTTTAAATCATGTGTCATCTTCTTG
>NW_013820052.1:0-461 GCF_000517525.1 Limulus polyphemus
CGGAACGTTGTACATTTGCTGTTATGTTAAACTTATATTAAAGTTTTTCTTCATTACCCATTCAAGCCGTCTCCAGCCATTATTAGTCTCAATGTGGGTTCCTCGTCACCGAATTTGAAAGTATCATGATAATTAACATAGCGTAACAAAGTATCATGATAATTAACTTAGCATATCGAAGTGTCATGATAATTAACATAGCGTAGCTGAACAATGGGAAGAAAATTCCTTACTACCCCAACGTAAAAGGAAATAGCTCCAATAATTTCCATTTCAGAGGAAATGATAACTCCCTGAGCACTTTGAAAAGTGCTGATGTTTACAAAAAAAAAAACACTTCGTTATTTGATTACGCATATTTATTTCTCCGAAACTGTGTTAATATCAAAGTGATTATTTAGAGTGTTATTACGGGTGTGTTGTTACACAGTATTTGTTTATAACCGGGAAATGCTTGTTAT
>NW_013820053.1:0-463 GCF_000517525.1 Limulus polyphemus
TTTTCTTATTGACAGTACACAGTATCGTTAAATCTTAAGTCTTCTTATTGACAGTACACAGTATCGTTAAATCTTGTGTCTTCTTATTGACAGTACACAGTATCGTTAAATCTTGTGTCTTCTTATTGACAGGACACATTATTGTTAAATCTTATGTTTATTTACTGAAAGTACACATTATCGTTGAATATTGTGTCTTCTTATTGACAGTACATATTATTGTTAAATCTTGTATTTTCATACTGACAGTACACATTATCTTTGAATATTGTGTCTTCTTATTGACAGTACACAGTATCGTTAAATCTTGTGTCTTCTTATTGATAGTACACAGTATTGTTAAATCTTGTGTCTTCTTATTGACAGTACACAGTATTGTTAAATCTTGTGTCTTCTTATTGAAAGTACATAGTATCGTTAAAATCTTGTGTTTTCTTATTGACAGTACACAGTATCGTTAAAT
>NW_013820054.1:0-886 GCF_000517525.1 Limulus polyphemus
GTAATTATAAATGTTGTGTTTCTTATTGACAGAACACAGTATCGTTAAATCTTGTGTCTTCTTATTGACAGTACACATTATCGTAATATTGTGTCTTCTTATTGACAGTACACAGTATCGTTAAATCTTGTGTCTTCTTATTGACAGTACACAGTATCGTAAATCTTGTGTCTTCTTATTGACAGTACACAGTATCGTTAAATCTTGTGTCTTCTTATTGACAGTACACAGTATCGTTAAATCTTGTGTCTTCTTATTGACCGTACACAGTATCGTTAAATCTTGTGTCTTCTTATTGACAGTACACAGTATCGTTAAATCTTGTGTCGTCTTATTGACAGTACACAGTATCGTTAATATCTTGTGTCTTCTTATTGACAGTACACAGTATCGTTAAATCTTGTGTCTTCTTATTGACAGTACACAGTATCGTTAAATCTTGTGTCTTCTTATTGACAGTACACAGTATCAAGACACAAGATTTAACCTTATTGACAGTACACAGTATCGTTAAATCTTGTGTCTTCTTATTGAGATTTAACGATACTGTGTACTCTTGTGTCTTCTTATCGACAGTACACAGTATTGTTAAATCTAGTGTCTTCTTATTGACAGTAAACACTATCGTTAAATCTTGTGTCTTCTTATTGACAGTACACAGTATCTTTAAATCTTTTGGCTTTTTAGTGATAGACATTACACAGTATCTTTAAATCTTGTGGCTTGTTAGTGAGAGTACACAGTATTGTTAATTCTTGTGGCTTTTTAGTGATAGTACACAGTATTCTTATATCTTGTGTCTTCTTATTGACAGTACTTAGTATCTTTAAATCTTGTGGCTTGTTAGTGATAGTACACAGTATTGTTAATTCTTGTGGCTTGTTAG
>NW_013820055.1:0-461 GCF_000517525.1 Limulus polyphemus
GGGCAGCTGAGTTATTTGGAGACTTTTTAAAGATAAATTTATAAATATTCAAGGTAAACATATTCCTTATAGAAAGAAAAGGGTAGCTACAAGTAAAAAAAACCAGGTTGGCTCACAAAGAGTTTAAGTGATAAAATTAAAGAAAAGCATCACAAATTTAAGAAATTTCAATTGAGTAGTATGACAAGAGACTTAGAAGATTATAGAAGATCAAGAAAGTTGGTGAAACAGGAAATTAGGATATCAAAAAGGATCTATGAGAAAAGGTTGACTGAAAATGTAAAATTTCACAGTAATGATTACTTTAAATACACAAGGGTAAACGGAATGTTAGGATGGGGATAGGACCCTTGAGGGATGATAAAAGAAGGCTAGTATTTGATGATTACGAGATGACTGGGTTATTAAATTTTGCTTTTTCTTCGGTTTTTACTAACGAAGATTTAAACAGTATTACACAT
>NW_013820056.1:0-464 GCF_000517525.1 Limulus polyphemus
TACAATCAGATTGTTAATGTCCTGATTAATGAAATAACTTGGCTTCGAAGCAAAAAACATATCGATATTCTTTTTAACACCTTCCACATTTGCATACGTTTTCCCATTAAGATGGTGTTGCAGCGAACTAAAAATATAGTAATCTGGTGGTGCCATGTCTGCCATAATGTTGTGTTGCGTCAAACGTGCCACATGTGAACGTACATTGTTGTGGAGAAGAAGAACACATTTCCGATTGACGGGTGAAGGGCATTTCTGATGAAGGGCTTGATTTAAACGTACCAGTTACTGTCTATAGATCTCTGCATTGGCAGTTCGCTGTGGATTGAGGAGTTCGAAATGAATTACTCCTTTGATGTCCCACCAAATGCAAAACATCACTTTCTGCGAATGGAGTCCAGGTTTTTGGGTCGGAAGTGGTTTTTGTCTAGGACTGAGCCATTGTTTTTGGCGTTAACTATTTG
>NW_013820057.1:0-462 GCF_000517525.1 Limulus polyphemus
TTACTGACAGTACACATTATCGTTGAATATTGTGTCTTCTTATTGACAGTACACAGTATCGTTAAATCTTGTGTCTTCTTATTGACAGTACACAGTATCGTTAAATCTTGTATCTTCTTATTGACAGTACACAGTATCGTAAAATCTTGTGTCTTCTTATTGACAGTACACAGTATTGTTATATCTTGTGTCTTCTTATTGAAAGTACACAGTATCGTTAAATCATGTGTCTTCTTATTGACAGTACACAGTATCGTTAAATCTTGTGTCTTCTTATTGACAGTACACAGTATCGTTAAATCTTGTGTCTTCTTATTGACAGTACACAGTATCGTTAAATCTTCTGTCTTCTTATTGACAGTACAGAGTATCGTTAAATCTTGTGTCTTCTTATTGACAGTACAGAGTATCGTTAAATCTTGTGCTTTTTTTGACAGTACCCAGTATCGTTAAATCTTGTGT
>NW_013820058.1:0-461 GCF_000517525.1 Limulus polyphemus
AGATTTTGTTGGTGTGAAGCATGTTCATCTGTACTAGATTTGGTGGTGTGAAGCATGTTCATCTATGCTAGATTTTGTTGGTGTGAAGCATGTTCATCTGTGCTAGATTTGGTGGATGTGAGGCATGTTCATCTATACTAGATTTGGTTGGTTTAAAGCATGTTCATCTGTACTAGATTTGGTGGGTGTGAAGCATGTTCATCTATGCTAGATTTGGTGGATGTGAAGCATGTTCATCTATACTAGATTTGGTGGGTGTAAAGCATGTTCATCTATGCTAGATTTTGTTGGTGTGAAGCATGTTCATCTGTGCTAGATTTGGTGGATGTGAAGCATGTTCATCTATACTAGATTTGGTTGGTTTAAAGCATGTTCATCTGTACTAGATTTGGTGGTGTGAAGCATGTTCATCTATGCTAGATTTTGTTGGTGTGAAGCATGTTCATCTGTGCTAGATTTGG
>NW_013820059.1:0-907 GCF_000517525.1 Limulus polyphemus
ACGGTTTTTAATTGTGTTCTATCAATCTGGTTTCCAATTTTCATCCCGTTTCTCCGATGTAGAATTCTTGGCAGTTATTGCATGTTATTTTGTAAATGACGTCGGTATTGTGTGATTCTAAATAATTTTTGTTTAGTAAAGATTTTAATTTAGGGCCGGGTTTTTGTGAGAATTTGACGTTGACAGGAATATTGTGTTTAATGGCTAGTTTTGATCAAGTGTGGATAATGCTTGAGTTGGTTTCAGGAACAAAAGGTAAACTGTACAACAGTACATTACACTGCGTGAATCAGTTTTACGTAGATAAAAACAAAAAGAAATTAACCACATAAAGTATTCCTTTATTTACACCAATAAATTCCCACCAGCTATTGTTGAAAACTCTCCAACATTCCCCACAACAAAACTCAACTCACGAACAAAACTGATACTAATAAACCCAATACCACAACTCTATGGCATTCCTAAGCCACACAAACAGAACTGCCCCTACGACCTATACTGTCCACTTATGATTCATTCAACTACAATCTTGGCAAATACATAGCCTGGGCTCTCACACCATATGTAACATCTACAGGTTCATTTTTTAAAGATGCCTTTCAATTTCAAATATGTACTAGAACAACTAAATTCGAAAGCCTTAATGGCTAGTTTGATGTCTTGTCACTCTTCACCGAAGTCTCCTCCAATGAAGCTTGCAATATTGCACTCAACCTCTACATTGATGATCCCAACAAGTTAATGCACATCCACAGCACACTTTTTGCTTCTCCTTTAGAATTTACAACGACTAAAACCAACTTTATTTTCAACAACGAACATTTCTTTCAAATAGATGGTTTAAGTATGGACAATCCTGTTTCGCCTGTTCTTGCCAGTATATTCATGACCCAGATTGAAACAC
>NW_013820060.1:0-575 GCF_000517525.1 Limulus polyphemus
AGATTCCAATAGGACCGCTCATACATAATTATAAAGACTTATAATTAGATTATTAGATATTGATAATGTAGAGAATTTACCACGTGAATGCTATTTAAATTCTTTAACACGTTTTTTCATAAGCATATTATTACAGAAATTTGGATATAAACACAATTATTTAAGGGAAGTCATAGAAAAAGGTGCTAAATACAGAATAGCTACAAAATGTAAGAAAGTGGATATTCTAAATTCGATAAATAAAATATGTAGATAATTATATTTGGAAACTTAATTATTCTACACATTATCCTCTGAATTGGTTTTTAAAATGGAGATATTATGTTATTAATAGAATTAAAGAAAAGTTGGCTTTTATTAATTTAACTAAATATCCAATATATTTAACATATTTTTTTTCAATTTAAAGCTAAAATCCGTAAAATACAAATGAAATATGTTATTGTACCTTTCGATAAGGCAAACTTTAAATTTATCTGTAAACGTTTTTATGCCCAAATTATAACTAATTAGATAGAAACTAAACAAACTGTTAAATTGCAAAATAAGACTAAAGAAGATATCGAAAACATGTT
>NW_013820061.1:0-466 GCF_000517525.1 Limulus polyphemus
TAACGATACAGATCATCGTAATTATTTTGTATACATTTTTCAGAGTGTCAGTGTAAGAATGGGGGTATTTGTGACCAGAGGACAGGAGCTTGTACATGTCGTGACAGATATGAAGGTGTGCATTGTGAAATCCTTCAAGGTGAGAATGTAGTCTATAATGTAAGGAAGGTTAATCACATGAGATATTATAATAATATCTCTATAGGGGATATTTGCAATATCAGGGTTAAGCAATCTAATTGATAGTTTGTCTACCAAATGTCACAAGGTTACTTTTTACAACAATAATTATATTGGTATCGTCCCAGGTTGTCCTCTTCTTCAATCGGATCCCCAAGTTCAGGAAGTAAAAAATCCACCAAATGATCCACAAACTATTGACTACAGCTGTTCACCAGGCTTCAAGCTTAAAGGCGTGGCACGTATCACCTGTCTTCCAAATGGACAGTGGAGTAGCTTTCCACCC
>NW_013820062.1:0-464 GCF_000517525.1 Limulus polyphemus
TATATATATATATATATATATATATATATATATATATGTGTGTGTGTGTGTATGTATATGTATCTATATCACAATACCATTATCGGTCCTGGTTCTCAACTTATTGTCATAATGGACAATGCTACATCAGTATATAAAAAATTTACTCGCAAAAGTTCCAGATGTTTAACCTGTCTGGCAACCATGGAGTTTCAAAATGTACTACTATGTAAAGTAGATAATATAATTTATTTATTAACTTGTGGTATATGTGGACTTAAATATGTAGGACAAACAACTAATCCTTTACATCTAAGGATTAACCTAAATAGATCACAAAGTAATAAGGGTTTTCCTCATTCGATAGAAATAAATCATTTTAATAAACATTCACTTAATAATGTAAAAATTACTATATTAGAAAAAAATCTACAATACAAATTTCTTAACAGAAAGAGAAGAATATCATATTCTGAAAGAAAAAA
>NW_013820063.1:0-464 GCF_000517525.1 Limulus polyphemus
CTCAATCTCCTGAAGTTGTTGCTGAGAGATCAGTTTGTAGACGCCTTGGACAGTCCACAACTAAAGATACAAGTGAAACAAGCACAGCCCTCTACTATGCAGGATGCAATGGCCAGAGCTCTCGAATTTGAATCCTACGTTAAGTCCAGCACAGAGGTACCAAGGTTGGTACAGTCGTCAAGATTCAAGGCCAGAAAAGGTCAGCTTTCAGAGAAGTTTGAGGGACTTTGCTGGCACTGTAATAAACCTGGGCACAAGAGAGTCTAATGCTGGCAACTTCAACACAGGGGAGATGCCACAGCAGGAAAGACTGGTACCCAGAAAGTTTGTTGGAACTGTGGAGAGCAAGCACATATGAGGAGCCAGTGTAAAAAGAATACCACCAATAAGTCAGCTTCCCTTAGCACCAACCACTATCGCGAAAGTCCCAACAGCTAAGTGTAAAATGGCAAGACACATAGTGT
>NW_013820064.1:0-464 GCF_000517525.1 Limulus polyphemus
TTTTCGATCGAATACAAGCTCCTTGTGTGATTTCTTCTATTCCAAGGTACCGTACATATACCCGAGTTGATCATCAGTTATACACTCTACGTACTTATCTGCTGTTACAGGTGTAATATACAATTAGTAATTCACACTAAGTGCTTATTTGCTGTTACAGTTGTAATATACAATTAGTTATTCACACTAAGTGCTTATCTGCTGTTACACGTGTAATATACAATTAGTTATCCACACTAAGTGTTTATCTGATGTTACAGTTGTAATATACAATTAGTTATTCACACTAAGTGCTTATCTGATGTTACAGTTGTAATATACAATTAGTTATTCACACTAAGTGCTTATCTGATGTTACAGTTGTAATATACAATTAGTTATTCACACTAAGTGCTTATCTGCTGTTACAGGTGTAATATACAATTAGGTATCCACACTAAGTGCTTATCTGCTGTTACAGGTGT
>NW_013820065.1:0-940 GCF_000517525.1 Limulus polyphemus
TTATGGACGGACGCCTATGACTAAATTCCCTAACTTCTAACTATTTCAGTCATTACATATGTCTCGAGGATATCATAGAATTCAACAACAAAACACTCGCAGTGGTTTCGTTTGTTATGAATTTCGTGCAAAGCTACACGAGGGTTATCTGCGCTAGTCGTCCCTAATTTAGCAGTGTAAGACTAGAGTGAAAGGATTAAGTAAATTAAATTCTCGCAGATAGTGTTAGTCCATTTTTCAACTCACAGTTCTATAATATCTATTTCTTGACATGTTTTATAGTAGCTTCATCTGTTAAATTCTCGCAGATAGTGTTAGTCCATTTTTCAGCTCACAGTTCTATAATATCTATTTCTTGACATGTTTTATAGTAGCTTCATTTGTTAAATTCTCGCAGATAGTGTTAGTCCATTTTTCAACTCACAGTTCTATAATATCTATTTCTTGACATGTTTCATAGTACCTTCATTTGTTAAATTCTCGCAGATAGTGTTAGTCCATTTTTCAATTCATAGTTCTATAATATCTATTTCTTGACATGTTTCATAGTAGCTTCATCTGTTAAATTCTCGCAGATAGTGTTAGTCCATTTTTCAGCTCACAGTTCTATAATATCTATTTCTTGACATGTTTTATAGTAGCTTCATTTGTTAAATTCTCGCAGATAGTGTTAGTCCATTTTTCAATTCACAGTTCTATAATATCTATTTCTTGACATGTTTCATAGTAGCTTCATCTGTTAAATTCTCGCAGACAGTGTTAGTCTATTTTTCAACTCACAGTTCTATAATATCTATTTCTTGACATGTTTTATAATAGCTTCATCTGTTAAATTCTCGCAGATAGTGTTAGTCCATTTTTCAATTCATAGTTCTATAATATCATTTTCTTGACATGCTGCTGTACCGTACATCAGATCTATATGTTGGAAATTGCATTT
>NW_013820066.1:0-464 GCF_000517525.1 Limulus polyphemus
GGACACTTCAGATATTTGATCAGGAACATTTATAAATTTCGAACATTACAAACCATTTAACTTCAGTGAATTCACATTAGTACTTTTACGAAAACATTACCTAACGTCATCGGTGAAAATAAAATTGGTGTGTGATCAGTGAAGAACACAGAGCTAGTTAGCTCCCTCTTAAGTGAATTGTACTTACGTCAACTCGAAATTAACTCGCTCATCGTGAGCCCTCGATCAAGGAAGTTCCAGACAAGAAAGAATACTTTATATTGCTTGTAAGTTTGTAAAACTTCTGTACATAAATCATTGTTTGTAATAAATATTTGTAATAACTATTATCTTAAATTGTATTATTGGTTGTATATTTGTATTAAGAAATAAAACTGTGTGTATCAATCTTGTTAGCAAATATCATAAATTGGATACACTCTTGATAAAAGAGTTAGCACAAAGGATCACATATAACGTGTAAT
>NW_013820067.1:0-799 GCF_000517525.1 Limulus polyphemus
TTTCTTCAGGTGCACGTTCTTCAGCAGCGTCATTTGTTCTGTTGTTCACTTCTTCCCAACTGAAATGTCCTGGACCATGATAACGCCAAAGCTTGTTGGCATGCAACACTTTTGGCTTACCTAGCCGACCACATTTTATCCGAAAAGTCACGTCTGAGAGACGATCCACTATGTCATATGGGCCTTCCCATGGAGAAGACAACTTAGGATACTTCCCTTTGGTCTTCCTGGGATTATACAACCATACCTTGTCTCCAGGTACAAAGCTGACTTCAGTAGATCTCTTATCATCAGCAGACGTTTTCAAGTTTGAACGCACTTCATGGTGAATATCACCCATCCTTTCCGATAACACTTTCACAAACTCTGACACATTCTCAGGCAACTCTTCATAAGGTGGGCATCCCTTATGCTTGGGTCCCCTTTTAGCACTACATGTACTGCATGTCCTGCACCATTCTTCCCACATCTCGCCTCATACCTATCCAGTAAAATCTTTGTCGTAGGTGACTCAATGTCTTCTTAATTCCGAGATGTCCTCCTGTTAAATTATCATGGGATTGACGCAGCACAACTTCCCGTAACTTCCTCGGTATAACTGTTTGCCAAGTCGTCACTTTCCCATCTGTAGTTTCCCATCTCCGGAGAAGAATACCATCTTCAAGCTTTAACTGGTCCCATTGTGCCCAATAGTGCTTTGTCACAAGGCTTAGACTAGACACCTTATCCCAAACAAGGCGCAAAACACTTGCTTTTAGGAAATCAATCATTGGCTTCAAATCTTGGTCTTTCTCCTGTT
>NW_013820068.1:0-692 GCF_000517525.1 Limulus polyphemus
TATATTTAACCAGTTTTAACATTAAGTTCTTGTATATTTTGGAATAAAGTTAGGTGCACATTTAATGCTGAACGACTATTCAAGTGGTCTTGCCACCATTCGTACCAAGTATTTAATGCTATCCTGGATTAATATCACGATTATGAGTGCTAAAACTACAGTTCTTGTTATGAGTTTGTTACCTCACGTGACCCCATCTCCCTCGTTACAATCAACTTAGTCTACAGATGTGTTGTACAGTATACAATGTGGTACATGGGCCTCCCTCACTTGTTACAATAAACTTAGTGTACAGATGTGTTGTACAGTATACAATGTGCTACATGGACCTCCCTCCCTGGTTACAATAAACTTAGTGTACACAGGTGTTGTACAGTATACAATGTGTTACATGGGCCTCCCTCCCTTGTTACAATAATCTTAGTCTACAGATGTGTTGTACAGTATACAATGTGTTACATGGGCCTCCCTCCATTGTTACAATAAACTTAGTCTACAGATGTGTTGTATGTTTAGAGGAATGTTCCATGGCCAAACTTTAGTTTAGGTTTTGGTTTCATCAAAGGACAACAGATGTGTTGTATGTTTAGAGGAATGTTCCATGGCCAAACTTTAGTTTAGGTTTTGGTTTCATCAAAGGACAACAGATGTGTTGTATGTTTAGAGGAATGTTCCATGGCCAAATTTTAGTT
>NW_013820069.1:0-464 GCF_000517525.1 Limulus polyphemus
CAATATATGTATATACTTGAACATTTAAATATAGCTCAGTATTGTTACGTAAGACTGAATTTTCTAGAAAACCTTCCCATGGCTATAAATATAACCAAAGCACCACACCAGGAAGAATGTCTATTATTAGTTCGCTATAGTCAGTGTGCTATAAACTTCAAAAGCTATAACTGTGATTGTTATAACGCTTATGAATCGAAAAACTTCAGATATTTGACCAGGAATCTTTACAAAGTTAAAACATTACAAACTATTTAACTTCAGTGGACTCTAATTGGACATTAGTATTTTTACGAAAACATTATATAAATTCATTGTGGAGAGCTCAGCGTGTGTGGCCAGTAACTAACAGTAAATAACCTAACATCATCGGTGGAAACTCAATCTCTAATAGGCATATGATCAGCGAGAACTACAAGGCTAGCTAGCTCCATTTTTTATTAAACAAATCATACCTGATAATT
>NW_013820070.1:0-663 GCF_000517525.1 Limulus polyphemus
GTGATTGTAAGTAACGTGTTACGTTCAATTGTTAACCGTGTGATGGTAACTAACGTGTTACGTTCAATTGTTAGCGGTGTGATTGTAACTAACGTGTTACATTCTATTGTTAGCGGTGTGATTGTAACTAACTTGTTACATTATATTGTCAGCAGTGTGATTGTAACTAACGTGTTACATTCTATTGTTAGTGTGACGGAAACTAACGTGTTACGTTCAATTGTTAACGGTGTGATTGTAAGTAACGTGTTACATTCTATTGTTAGCAGCGTGATTGTAACTAACGTGTTACATTCTATTGTTAGCAGTGATTGTAAGTAACGTGTTACGTTCTATTTTTAGTGTGACGGAAACTAACGTGTTACATTCTATTGTTAGCGGCGTGATTCTAACTAACGTGTTACATTCTATTGTTAGCAGTGATTGTAAGTGACGTGTTACGTTCAATTGTTAGCGGTGTGATGGCCGCTAACAATAGAATGTAACACGTTAGTTACAATCACGCTGCTAACAATAGAATGTAACACGTTAGTTACCGAGATTGTAACTAACGTGTTACATTCTATTGTTAGCAGTGATTGTTAGTAACGTGTTACGTTCAATTGTTAACAGTGTGATTGTAACTAACGTGTTACATTCTATTGTTGGCAGCGTGATTGTAAG
>NW_013820071.1:0-464 GCF_000517525.1 Limulus polyphemus
GAAATAAAACAATGAGAAGGTATCACAGTAACCCTAAGTACTGATATATCAATACGATATCTAACCTAAATAAAAGTCAGTGTGTGTCACATCACATCACACTTGATTTCTCGAAATAGGAGGAGTCATAAAAGCCAATATGCATTTATCCAGATAGATTAGTTCAATTACTGTCTGCTTATTACAATTTTAGTGACGATGGTGGAAAGGGGACGTGAGGGGTGAGTGTATGTGCTGTGAAACCTTATAAATGTAGCGAGTGTTGGTATAATAAGCCTAAACTAAAAACATACACCTAGCCTAGAGCCAAGTGCATCAAATTTATGATGAAAGTAAAAATATCAATACAATGTGTTTAATAAAATCAAACCTCTTTAATCAACGAAGACTCTAAATTAAGAAATCAACAAATATTTTTCCACTTTTGTTGTCTATACATTTCATTTTATACTTTATGTACATAC
>NW_013820072.1:0-464 GCF_000517525.1 Limulus polyphemus
AGATGACAATATATTTGATAAATGTAAGAGATGACCAGCTATTTGAAAAGTATAACAGGTATCCAGATATTTGATAAGTGTAATAGATGGCCAGATCTTAGATAACTAGAACAGAGAACCAGATATTTGATAAGTATAACAGATGACAAGAAGTTTGATAAGTATAGGAGATGACCAGATATATGATAAGTATAACAAGAGACTATATATTGGATAAGTGTACCAGATGACGAGATATTTAAAAGTATAACAGGTATCCATATATTTGATAGAGTAATAGATGACCAGATATTAGATAACCAGAACAGATAACCAGATATTTGATAAGTATAACAGATGACAGAAGTTTGATAAATATAACAAAAGACTATACATTTGAATACTACAACAGAGGACGAAATATTTAACAAATAAAACAAATGAACAGATATTTCATATATAAAACAAATGACCAGTTATTTCAA
>NW_013820073.1:0-329 GCF_000517525.1 Limulus polyphemus
TGCAATTTAACCTCTGTAAAGCTGGAGAATTATTTGACATGAACCTTTCCATCTTCATCAGAAATTATATCCTTTTGTCAAGTCAAAGATTTCTTGAAGAACTTGATACGTTTTTCTTTAGGTTTCTCGAAAACTGCTTGCTGTTAACAGTTGAGTGTATACAACATTAGGACATCATTTCCTAAACCTCCCATTGCACCCAACACTGAAAATAACTGTGTTTGAGATGTAACATTATTTCCCATGTTCACATATCTAAAAACATGGGCCATTGCATAAGCAAAATGAGCATCATTCAAACTCTTACCATCCTGCGTATCTCTATGGAT
>NW_013820074.1:0-489 GCF_000517525.1 Limulus polyphemus
GAAAAGATGGATGATATTCACCAACAAGTGCGTTCAAACTTGAAAACGTCTGCTGATTCGATGAAGTTAACTTATAATAAGAGATCTACTGAAGTCAGCTTTGTACCAGGAGACAAGGTATGGTTGTATAATCCCAGGAAGCCCCTAAGTTGTCTTCTCCATGGGAAGGCCCATATGAATAGTGGATCGTCTCTCAGACGTGTCTTTCCGGATAAAATGTGGTCGGCGAGGTAAGCCAAAAGTGGTGCATGCCAACAGGCTTTGGCGTTATCATGGTCCAGGACATTTCAGTTGGGACGAATTGGACAACAGAACAAATGACGCTGCTGAAGACATGCCACCGTCGAAGAAGAAACTCTACTCAGTTTTGAGAAGGGAAACGGTGAAGCTTTTGATGAAGTTACTACCACTGATGTGACTGTTATCGACGATAGGACATTTCCTGATGAACCCCATATGAAGCAGGAAGCCAACGAGACGGAGACCAGT
>NW_013820075.1:0-464 GCF_000517525.1 Limulus polyphemus
TTATACAGTAGTATTATCACGATGTAAACCAACAACACCATTACTTCATTATTATACAGTAGTATCATCACGATGTAAACCAACACCATTACTTCATTATTAAACATACAGTAGTATTATCACGATGTAAACCAACAACACCATTACTTCATTATCAAATATACAGTAGTATTATCACGATGTAAACCAACAACACCATTACTTCATTATTATACAGTAGTATTATCACGATGTAAACCAACAACACCATTACTTCATTATTAAATATACAGTAGTATTATCACGATATAAATCAACAACACCATTACTTCCTTATTAAATATACAGTAATATTATCACGATGTAAACCAACAACACCAATACTTCATTATTAGATATACAGTAGTATTATCACGATGTAAACCAACAACACCATTACTTCATTATTAAATATACAGTAGTATTATCACGATGTAAATACCACC
>NW_013820076.1:0-464 GCF_000517525.1 Limulus polyphemus
AAATCTTGTGTCTTCTTATTGACAGGACACATTATTGTTAAATCTTGTGTTTTCTAACTGTCAGTAAACACTATCGTTGAATATTGTGTCTTCTTATTGACAGTACAAAGTATCGTTAAATCTTGTGTTATCTTATTGACAGTACACAGTATCGTAAAATCTTGTGTCTTCTTATTGACAGGACTCATTATTGTTAAATCTTGTGTTTTCTTACTGACAGTACACATTATCGTTGAATATTGTGTCTTATTATTGACAGTACACAGAAACGTTAAATCTTGTGTCTTCTTATTGACAGTACACATTATCGTTGAATATTGTGTCTTCTTATTGACAGTACACAGTATCGTTAAATCTTGTGTCTTCTTATTGAGAGTACACAGTATTGTTAAATCTTGTGTCTTCTTATGGAAAGTACACAGTATCGTTAAATCTAGTGTCTTCTTATTGACAGTACACAGTAT
>NW_013820077.1:0-464 GCF_000517525.1 Limulus polyphemus
TATGGGTCTGGAGAATAACTCACCAAGAGTTTTGGCTCAACAGATTGCAGCCAACTGTGAAGCATAGTGGTTTCAATGTGATGGTTTGGGAAGCTGTGTGGGTTGGTGGGAGATCGAGTTTAGTGGAGTGCGTTGGCAACATAAATTTTGTGAAATACGTCGAAATATTGGAGGAAGGACTCTTGCCACTTTATTCCTCGGGTTTCGTGGACAAGAACACAACGTTGTTCCAGGAAGATGGAGCACCGTGTCACACTGCTAGAAACACCCAAAAGTGGCAGGAAGAAAATGATATCCAGAAGTTGCCCTTGCCGAGCCAATCTCCTGACATGAACCCCATCGAAAATCTTTGGGCCATACGCGACCGGCAAGCCAAGAAACAACAACAAAAACTAACTTCGAAGAGCGGTCTACTCCAAGTTTTGAAGCAAGAGTGGGCGAAAATCTCACAATCTAAAATTGAC
>NW_013820078.1:0-463 GCF_000517525.1 Limulus polyphemus
ACCAAGATTTGAAGCCAATGATTGATTTTCTAAAAGTGTTTTGCGCCCTGCTTGGGAGAAGGTGTCTAGTCTAAGCCCCGTGACAAAGAACTGTTGGGCACAATGGGACCAGTTGAAGCTTGAAAATGGTATTCTTGTCCGGAGATGGGAAACTACAGATGGGAAAGTGACGACTTGGCAAACAGTTATACCGAGGAAGTTACGGGAAGTTGTGCTGCATCGATCCCATGATAATTTAACAGGAGGACATCTCGGAATTAGGAAGACATTGAGTCACCTACGACAAAGATTTTATTGGATAGGTATGAGGCGAGATGTGGAAGAATGGTGCTGGACATGCAGTACATGTAGTGCAAAAAGGGGACCCAAGCATAATGGACGCCCACCTTATGAAGAGTTGCCTGAGAATGTGTCAGAATTTGTGAAAGTGTTATCGGAAAGGATGGATGATATTCACCATCAA
>NW_013820079.1:0-451 GCF_000517525.1 Limulus polyphemus
GAGAGATTACAGCAGTTGTTGGAGGAGAAAGAAAATAAACAAGAAGAGAAATTACAGCAGTTGTTAGAGGAGAAAGAAAATAAACAAGAAGAGAGATTACAGCAGTGGCAACTGGAAGAAGAAAGGAAACAGGAAGAAAGTCAGCAGCAACTACGGGAAAATCAACAACAATGGCAAGAGGTACAAATGGAAAACATCAGTAAATTTAAAAGCGAATTAGATACGTTAAAGAACGATTTGTTGAGTGTTACACAAGGAGGATACATTGACCATCGACTTAATCAGCCCCAGACAATGGCAAGCCCCTTACAGAGCCCACAGCTAAATCCTAATGCAGACATATTCAGTCCCATTAGAAGTCACATCCCAGATATGAATGTCAGAAATATGAGTGATCCAGTGTGAAGGAAGCCACAGGAATTCGATGGGAAGCATATAGAGCACAGTTTGA
>NW_013820080.1:0-465 GCF_000517525.1 Limulus polyphemus
ATTGATAGTTCCTTATTAATTCATAAGCGAATTCGTTCATGAAAAAATATTTGATATCCGACAACAAGAGCTTAAGTTAGGTATGAACTGGTAGGTTAATCAAAACAGAAAGCACGAATCAGTCTCAGGGAAAGTTGATTGGACCCTTGTAATTAATTAAACCAATGTAAACCAAGTCCAAATTTTGTTATTAAAACAAGTGTAATCGCTGTAAAACAACTGCAAACCCTTGCAATTAATTAAAGCAATGTAAACCAAATACAATTTTTTTTATTAAAACAACTGTAATCATCTATTCTGAATAGAATTGAAGTCTCTCAATATTTTATGCTTCCCATCATCAAGGATGCACTTCTCAAACCCGATGAGGATCAAATTCGTCAGTCTTTCACGAGACATCGACTGACGGAGGAGGTCTGTAAGCACATTTGTCAGAGTAGAAAAAACTATTTTTCACATGTTGCA
>NW_013820081.1:0-764 GCF_000517525.1 Limulus polyphemus
TTTGGTTGTTTCATCAAGTCATTCCTAACCAGTAATATCATGTTACATATAAACTTGGGTTATTTCTGCAGTAAATAACAGAACTTTTTAACTGAACGTTCAGGATGTACAGTAAATAACAGAACTTTTTAACTGAACGTTCAGGATATGCAGTAAATAACAGAACTTTTTAACTGAACGTTCAGGATGTGCAGTAAATACCAGAACTTTTCCAGTAGGTATCAGGAAAGGACGAGGGTACATAAAAGTCGTATTCTTTACATTGTTTTGCTACAAGAAACGCCATAATATCATTTGTTCACGCCTCTAATAATACACACTCAGATATTTATATGCATATAACCAATGCATGTACATATTTCAGTGTTTAGATGAATGGATGTACATATCTCTTACATATGAATGCAATAAAACATATGTATTTATATTGTACACGCTTAGCTATGATAAAACCCTAAGATTTCAATATGATCAATACTTCTGCAAACGCTATATCTGCTAAATGAACCCAAGCATCATTAAAGTCGTATCTGTAAAATGAAGAGACACTCCTTAAAAATGTGTTAACAATGAACCTATGGTGTGTAAGCTAGTATCACATAATAACAGATAAAACTGGATTCTATATTTTTGTTACATAAAAACATGATAACGGCAGTAAACGTGCTTGCAAATTAAAACGATGTATTTGTTTCTTGATCTTGTAAATAAATCGCTATAAAGTTTTCCTTGTACTCTGATTTTAGAAAAATATAATTTATTTT
>NW_013820082.1:0-464 GCF_000517525.1 Limulus polyphemus
AGAGTTTAAACCTTTGAAGTTGATTACACCTCTCACCGTCCGCAGCTGGTTGGGGACGTAGTAGTAATCCTACTATACCACTTATATAGTAGTAACTCCACAATACCAATTACATAGTAGTAACTCCGCAATACCAATTACATAGTAGTAACTCCGCAATACCAATTACATAGTAGTAACCCCACAATACCAATTACATAGTAATAACCCCGCAATACCAATTACATACTAATAACTCCGCAATACCAATTACATAGTAATAACCCCGCAATACTAATTACATACTAATAACCCCGCAATATCAATTACATAGTAGTAACTCCACAATACCAATTACATAGTAATAACCCCGCAATACCAATTACATAGTAATAACCTCGCAATATCAATTACATATTAGTAAACCCGCAATACCAATTACATACTAATAACTCCGCAATACCAATTAGATACTAATAACTCCG
>NW_013820083.1:0-464 GCF_000517525.1 Limulus polyphemus
AAATGTTTTCCTGCAGTGAACCCTTACTGTGCTTGTTCCACACGTAAGCTGTTGCCTGCAACACACAAAGATGCGATACCTACCACACTGAAAAGTATGGTTGTTTATGAATTCTCGTGCCACTACAAATGTCGGTAAGTAGGTCGCACTTCACAAAGACTGCAGGATAGAATTAAACAACATGTGCCCACATTCATAAGAAATAAGAGTGTGAAAGAAAATAATTTATCATGTCGCTTCTGTAAAACAAAAGTTCTACAACCAAAATGTGAATCAGCGATTGGCCAGCATTTACTAGTGAACCCGACTTGTGCTGACAACTACACAGATAGCTGGTTTAAAATTATTGCAAATGGTCTGTCAACCTTTCATCTCTATATTTTGGAAGCCACCTTTATTAAAACACATAAACCTGTCTTTTGCCGCCAAAAAGAATTCCTATACAATCTACACATCCTTCAGTA
>NW_013820084.1:0-918 GCF_000517525.1 Limulus polyphemus
CTAACAACTTTCATGTCAATCAATAAATTTGCTATTACCAAGAAACTGTCAATTATGATAGGTAATGGTATGAAATATATTAGAGCATTTAAAGCAATATTATTAAAGTGAGAACAGGTACTAATCCACGTATAATCATTGGTAATTCCATTGAATGTAGAGAGAGATTTGATGCTATACAAGTAAAACATTTGATTTCAGTAATCTTTACATTAGTCTTTGTTTTTGTAAAATTAAAAATAGTCTTTCATTAATGATTTCAGGGCTATTTACTGAATTGGGTAAATTAATTTTCTACATCAGTAAACACAAAACTTTCTACAATAATGTCACTCACAAAAGTCACCACTGTTTCAAATTAAATGCATTTTTTTAGGCTAAGAATTTTTTTTACCTGATAATACATTTGTGAAATATGGTCCATAACATCTTCAAATGGATATAGGGAATTCTAATGGGAAGTAAAGTTTTATTAAGAAAGGACCTGTGTCGCTAAAGTTTCGTGGGAACGAAGTTATGGAAAATCAACTAACGAACGGAGACGTAACAATATTTAAACTTAGATAGTTTTCTTTGTTTCTAATAGAAGGTTTTATTATGGAATGAACTCTGGTGGATATATTTATAAGGATGTGTCTTGGAAAACTTTGATAATTTGGTATTGTAATATTATCTATTGTCATGCAAGCTCACTGGTGTGCAAGGCTTTACTATAATTTATCCTAGTAAGGTTTTTAGAATATGAAATCTCTAGTCCAAATAAATACAGATCTGCAACTTGAGGGCTGAAGGGGTTTATTCTTTCTGAATATAACTTTACCGATACACTTATTTTCAACAGTCGCGCTATAACAACGAACGTGCTCAACTTCAACAATACTCTCTGACTGTAGTTCAATTACTCACTACACTGTTTTT
>NW_013820085.1:0-465 GCF_000517525.1 Limulus polyphemus
TACAGTATAATGGGATTGACGCAACACAACTTCCCGTAACTTTCTCGGTATAACCGTTTGCTAGGTCGTCATTTTCCCATCTCCGGAGAAGAATACCATCTTCAAGCCTCAACTGGTCCCATTGTGCCTAATAGTTCTTTGTCACAGGGCTTAGATTAGACACCTTCTCCCAAACAGGGCACAAAACAGTTGCTTTTAGAAAATCAATTATTGGCTTCAAATCTGTTCTCCTTTGATATCTATATTTGGTTCCACTTCACCATCATCAACTCTTTCAGCAGGCTTGACTTCAGCTAGATGACACCTAATTAGTTTAACCTCTCTTTTAACAGTTATTGGAACTTGGCCTTTGTTGTTCCCAAACGTCATTTTATCAAAATCAATTACAAACTTTTTCGGTAGTAGATAGTCCAATCCTAATACGCATTGGTCTTCAATGTCAGCCAAGTATACTTTCTGTCTGTT
>NW_013820086.1:0-464 GCF_000517525.1 Limulus polyphemus
TAGTCCAATCCTAATATGCATTGATCTTCAATGTCAGCCAAGTATACTTTCTGTCTGTTCTTCATGCCCATGAGCTCAATAGTTACCCACACTGGTCCCCACAACCTTGTAGAATGTCCTGTCACACCACAGAGCTTCTGTATAGCTTCTGGTACTCCTTTGTGATCCAGCACCTGCTACTCACAAGGATTTGCTGAGATGCAGAATCTATGACAAAGTTGCACTTTTGGCCATCCTGCTTACCTGTAACGTAGACATTATGTGTGGTTGCCATTTTACGTGGCATCTTCCCTGTGTTGAAGTTTCCGGCATTGAGCTCTCTTGTGCCCAGGTTTGTTACAGTGCCAGCAAAGTCCCTCAAACCTCTCTGAAAGCTGACCTTTTCTGGCCTTGAATCCAGATGACTGTGCCAACCTCGGTACCTCTGTGCTGGACTTAACGTAGGATTCAAGTTCAAGAGCTCT
>NW_013820087.1:0-912 GCF_000517525.1 Limulus polyphemus
TCCAAGAATGCTGCAAGTTGTTTGGCATCTGAAAGACCAGGACAACGCCACTTCACCCACAGTCTGATGGGATGGTAGAAAAGTACAACTGGACACTGGGACAGGAATTGGCAAAATTTTGTAATAGCTGCCAAGATGAGTGGCATGTCTTACTCCCTCCACTGTTAATGGCCTATAGGACAGCAGAGCATGAAACCACTGGATACACTCCAGCAAAGTTGATGTTTGGTCGGGAACTTCGGTTGCCAGTGTATCTGTTAACAGGATGCCCACCTTGTGAAGAGTTGCCTGAGAATGTGTCAGAGTTTGTGAAAGTGTTATAGGAAAGGATGGACGATATTCACCATCAAGTGCGATCAAACTTGAAAACGTCTGCTGATTCGATGAAGCTATCTTATGATAAGAGATCTACTGAAGTCAGCTTTGTACCAGGAGACAAGGTATGGTTGTATAATCCCAGACGATCCACTATGTCATATGGGCCTTGCCATGGAGAAGACAACTTAGGAGACTTCCCTTTGGTCTTTTCTCAGACGTGACTTTCCGGATAAAATGTGGTCGGACGAGGTAAGCCAAAAGTGGTGCATGCCAACAGGCTTTGGCGTTATCACGGTCCAGGACATTTCAGTTTGGACGAAATGAACAAAGGAACAAATGACGCTGCTGAAGACGTGCCACCTGAAGAAGCCACCGTCGAAGAAGAAACTCTACTCAGTTTTGAGAAGGGAAACGGTGAAGCTCTTGATGAAGTTACTACCACTGATGTGACTGTTACTGACGATAGGACATTTCCTGATGAAGCAGATGAACCCCACATGAAGCAGAAGCCAACGAGACAGAGACCAGTATGGAAGAAGATACGTCCCGTAAAATTAAGAGACTTTGTTGAATTGTAATTTTGTGTTTGTAATT
>NW_013820088.1:0-464 GCF_000517525.1 Limulus polyphemus
GTTAATTAACTCATCTATTTGCATCATATCTACATGTGTTTCCTTAAGTCCGAGTGGATTAAATAAGACCCAATAACTAGTATGGTTCTATGACCCACTGTGGACTTTAGTCGACAGCCAATGTGTTAATTAACTCATCTAATTACAACATATCTACATGTTTTTCCTTAGGTCTGAGTGATTTAAATAGTACCCAATAACTAATATCCTTCTATGGCCCACTGTTGACTTTAGTCTGCAGTCAATGTGTTAATTAACTGATATATTTAAAACATATCTACATGGGATTCCATAAGTCCGAGTGGATTAAAAAGGACCCAATAGCTAGTATCATTCTATGACCCGCTGTTGACTTTAGTCGGCAGCCAATTAGTTAATTAACTCATCTATTTACAACATATGTACGTGTGTTTTTTTAAGTCCGAGTGAATTAAATAGGTCCCATTAATTACTATCGTTCTATG
>NW_013820089.1:0-249 GCF_000517525.1 Limulus polyphemus
GTGTCTTCTTATTGACAGTACACAGTATCGTTAAATCTTGTGTCTTTTATTGATAGTACACAGTATCGTTAAATCTTGTATCTTCTTATTGATAGTACACAGCATTGCTAAATGGTGTATTTTCTTATCGATAGTATACAGTATTGTTAAATCTTGTGTCTTCTTATTGAAAGTACACATTATTGTTAAATCTTGTGTTTTCTTACTGACAGTGCACATTATCTTTGAATATTCTTTCTTCTTATTGAC
>NW_013820090.1:0-511 GCF_000517525.1 Limulus polyphemus
TAAGCATATGTCTACTGCAGTGAAGCTTTTGGTTACTGATTGTTTCTCGATTTCTTGTTACCAGAGGGTCTTCAATAGATGGTTCTTTACCAAATTTGGTATGTAGGTATACTTTGTCGTTACACAGTTATATGCAGAGTCTCACCCTCCAACTGTTCATTTTAAGGGAGTTAAGGAAGGTTTTGCGTTTTGTAACAATACTTCTTTCCATTTGGACGGATCTTCTCAAGTTTTTTTATGAACGTTCGTTGCATACTTGCGTAATAACATGTAAAACTCTAGCTTCGTATTATCATTTTTCCGTCTTTTATGGTCCTTTTTTACTATATTGGCTTTCTGAAAGAGTATGTGTACTGCAGTGAAACTGTTTGATTCTGCTCTTTTATCGATTTCCTGCTAACCCAGGTTACTAAATCGATGGATTTTAACCAAATTCGGTATGTATAGTAACTAGTTCGTTCCTCAGTATCATGCAAAGTCTCACCTTCCTACTATTCGTTTTAAAGGAGTT
>NW_013820091.1:0-364 GCF_000517525.1 Limulus polyphemus
TGTGTACTCTCATAAAGAAGACACAAAAAATAAAAATATATAATGTCAAAAAGAAGACACAAGATTTAACAATACTATGTACTGTCAATAAGAAGACGAAAGATTTAACAATACTGTGTACTGTCAATAAGAATACACAAGATTTAACGATACTGTGTACTGTCAAAAAGAAGACACAAGATTTAACAATACTGTGTACTGTCAATAAGAAGACACAAGATTTAAGAAAACTGTGTACTGTCAATAAGTAGACACAAGATTTAACAATACATTGTAGTGTCAATAAGAAAACATAAGATTTAACAATACTGTGTACTATCAATAAGAAGACAAAAGATTTAACAGTACTGTGTACTGTCAATAA
>NW_013820092.1:0-464 GCF_000517525.1 Limulus polyphemus
ATTACAGCAGTGGCAACTGGAATAAGTAAGGAAACAGGAAGAAAGTCTCCAACAGTTGCAGGAAAGTCAGCAGCAACTACAGGAAAGTCAACAACAGTGGCAAGAAAACAAATGGAAAACATTAGTAAATTTAAAAGCGAATTAGATACGTTAAAGGACGATCTATTGTCTTTAACACAAAGAGGATACATTGACCCTCGACTTAATCAGCCCCAGACAATGACAAGCCCCTTCCAGACCCTGCAGCTAAACCCTAATGCAGACATATTCAGTCCCGTTAGAAGTCACATCCCAGATATGAATGTCAGTAATAGGAGTGATCCAGTGCGAAGGAAGCCACAGGAATTCGATGGGAAGGCACCGTGGGAAGCATATAGAGCACAATTCGAGGTTCTGGCAGAGATGAATGGATGGACAGAGGAACAGAAAGCTGTATATCTGGCAACGAGCTTGAAGGGACAACC
>NW_013820093.1:0-583 GCF_000517525.1 Limulus polyphemus
TTTTCTTCAACCGGGGTGAAAGGGTATATTCCCTTTGGCCCACTCGCGTCAATCATATTTAAAGTGGTTTCGTTGTTATACAGATTTCTAATTGTTACCACCAATCATATTTAAAGTGAAGTTTCGTTGTTATACAGATTTCTAATTGTTACCACCAATCATATTTAAAGTGAAGTTTCGTTGTTATACAGATTTCTAATTGTTACCACCAATCATATTTAAAGTGAAGTTTCGTTGTTATACCAACCAAGAACAGATTTCCAACTGTTATCAACAATCATATTTAAAGTGAAGTTTCATTGTTATACCAACCAAGAACAGATTTCCAACTGTTATCAACAATCATATTTAAAGTGAAGTTTCGTTGTTATACCAATCAAGAACAGATTTCCAACTGTTATCAACAATGATATTTAAAGTGAAGTTTCGTTGTTATACTACCCAAGAACAGATTTCTAACTTTATATTTGATCAACTATACTGGAATCTACAATTTTTACAAACTCTAGAGGTAAAATCTGCGAGTTGGCAAAGGTGAAGACCAGAATTTCACAAGACATCTACCGAATGTCTAAAAAAGGTA
>NW_013820094.1:0-464 GCF_000517525.1 Limulus polyphemus
GGTTGTATCTGAACCATGTTTTTATATATTTATCAATGTTTAAAAATATAATATGGCAGTACCTTAACCATGTCCTGATATACTTATGAATGTTGAAAAATGGAATATCATAGTATGTGAACCATGCTCTAATATATTTATTAATGTTACAAAATGGAATATGGTAGTATCTGAACCATACTCTGGTATATTTATCAATCTTAAAAAAATGGAATATGGAAGTATCTGAACCATGCACTGATATACTTATCAACGTTAAAAAAAGAAATATGGTAGTATCTGAACCATACTCTGGTATATTTATCAATGTTAAAAAAAAGAAATATGGTAGTAGATGAACCATGTGTTTATATATCTATCAATGTTAAAAAATGGAATAAGGAAGTATCTTAACCATATTCTAATATATTTAGCAATGTTAAAAAATGGAATATGGTTGTATTTGAACCATGTTTTTATATACC
>NW_013820095.1:0-939 GCF_000517525.1 Limulus polyphemus
GTAGCTTTGTGCTTAACTTCGCACAAACAAAATTATTTTATGTTTCATTGTTGTGTTTATTATTAGCTAGTGCATGAAATATGGTTTTATTATTATTGAGCTTTATTATGACGTCATTTCTCACTTGGGTACTGAACGCAGTTTAGTACATTATATATAAGTACGTGTGATATGTATCTAATTGTGGCTATCTACTCTGTGAGAACTCAAGTGTAGTACGTGCTAAAGTGTGGTTGTCTTTTAAAATGTGGGGCAAACTGATGTGTAACTATGTATTCAAGTGTGGTATACCTCAAGTGCTGTTAATTACTTGTTGTATATGTCCAAGTGTGTTTATGCACTAATATATTGTTATTAATTCATGTATAGTTATGTTCTCAAGTGTGGTCTTGTGCTCATGCACCATGGTCAGTGTTACTTAACTTTGTTATGTATTCAAGTGTGGTCTGTACTCATGCACCATGGTCAGTATTAATTAATTTTGTTATGCGTTCAAGTGTGGTCTGTACTCATGCACCATAGTCAGTATTAATTAATTTTGTTATGTGTGGTCTTGTGCTCATGCACCATGGTCAGTATTAATTAATTTTGTTATGTGTGGTCTTGTGCTCATGCACCATGGTCAGTATTAATTAATTTTGTTATGTGTGGTCTTGTGCTCATGCACCATGGTCAGTATTAATTAATTTTGTTATGTGTTCAAGTGTGGTCTTGTGCTCATGCACCATGGTCAGTATTAATTAATTTTGTTATGTGTGGGTCTTGTGCTCATGCACCATGGTCAGTATTAATTAATTTTGTTATGTGTTCAAGTGTGGTCTTGTGCTCATGCACCATGGTCAGTATTACTTAACTTTGTTATGTATTCAAGTGTGGTCTGTTCTCATGCACCATGGTCAGTATTAATTAATTTTGTTATGTGTGGTCTTGTGCTCATGC
>NW_013820096.1:0-1281 GCF_000517525.1 Limulus polyphemus
TATCAATAACAAGCCACAAGATTTAACAATACTGTGTCCTGTCAATAAGAAGATACAGGATTTATCAATAATGTGTACTGTCAATAAGAAGACACAAGATTTAACAATACTGTGTGCTGTCAATAAAAAGATACAGGATTTATCAATAATGTGTACTGTCAATAAGAAGACACAAGATTTAACAATACTGTGTCCTGTCAATAAGAAGAAAAAGGATTTATCAATAATGTGTACTTTCAATAAGAAGACACAAGATTTAACGATACTGTGTACTATCATAACAAGTCATAACATTTAATGATACTGTGCACTATCAATAACAAGCCACAAGATTTAACGATACTGTGTACTGTCAATATGAAGAGACAAGATTTAAAAATACTGTGTACTGACAATAAGAAGACACAAGATTTAACGATACTGTGTACTGTCAATAAGAAGATACAAGATTTAACAATACTGTGTAAATCTTGTGTCTTCTTATTGACAGTACAGAGTATTGATAAATCCTGGATCTTCTTATTCACTGGAGTGTCTTCTTATTGACAGTACACAGTATTGATAAATCCTGTATCTTCTTATTGACAGGACTCAGTATTGTTAAATCTTGTGTCTTTTTACTGACAGGACACAGTATTGTTAAATTTTGTGTCTTCTTATTGACAGTACACAGTATTGATATATCCTGTATCTTCTTATTGACAGGACACAGTATTGTTAAATCTTGTGTCTTCTTATTGACAGTAAACTTTATTGATAAATCCTGTATCTTCTTATTGACAGGTCACAGTATTATTAAATCTTGTGGCTTGTTATTGATAGTACACAGTATCATTAAATCTTATCACTTGTTATGATAGTACACAGTATCGTTAAATCTTGTGTCTTCTTATTGACAGTACACAGTATTGATAAATTCTTTATCTTCTTATTGACAGGATACAATATTGTTAAATATTTGTCTTCTTATTGACAGTACACAGTATTGAAAGATTTAATGATACTGTGTACTATCACTATCAAGCCAAAAGATTTAACGTTACTGTGTACTGTCAATAAAAAGACACAAGATTTAAAAATAATGTGTCCTTTCAATAAGAATATACAGGATTTGTCAATACTGTGTACTGTCAATAAGAAGACACAAAATTTAACAATATTGTATCCTGTCAATAAGAAGATAAAGGATTTATCAATACTGTGTACTGTCAATAAGAAGACAGAAGATTTAACGATATTGTGTACTATCAATAACAAGCCACAAGATTTAGCAATACTGTG
>NW_013820097.1:0-463 GCF_000517525.1 Limulus polyphemus
TCAATCCCACTATTCGTTGGTAAAAGAGTAGCCCAAGAGTTGGCGGTGGGTGGTGATGACTAGCTGCCCTCCCTCTAGTCTTACACTGCTAAATTAGGGACGGCTAACGCAGATAGCCCTCGTGTAGTTTTGCGCGAAATTCAAAACAAACAAACACTAGGTAATAAATAAACAAAAAAAATCTGCTTAACCCTAAATAAATCTACCAAGAAAGTGTTGCGTTGAAATAAGATTGTAGTCAGACACTTAATACTAAGACGTAACTATGTAAAGTTTTTCAACATATCATCAAATTCCTTGCTTTCTGTTAACTTTCAACCAACGACTATTTTCTTGGAGTTTAGGAGTAATACAGCGTTATCTTGTGTCTGAACTTGCAGAAGGATTTTGTACATTTGATCTCCTGCTACTGTAGCTGTTCTTGCGTCCCCTTTTACTTATGAACCAATGCGTCTAACCCAGA
>NW_013820098.1:0-625 GCF_000517525.1 Limulus polyphemus
CAGCCCTTCTTCCAGTATTTCGCAAAATTTATGTTGCCAACGCACTCCACTAAGCTCAATCTCCCACCAACCCAAACAACTCCCCCAAACCATCACGCCGAAACCACCATACTTCACAGTTGGCTGCAATCTGTTGAGCCAAAACTCTTGGTGAGGCATTCTCTAGACCCATATCCTTCCAAACGGCTCCCCAAACCATCACACTGAAACCACAATGCTTCACAGTTGGCTGCAATCTGTTGAGCCAAAACTCTTGGTGAGGCATTTTCTAGACCCATATCCTTCCACTGTCTGAAAATTGAGCGAATCTTGATTCGTCTGAGAACGATACGGTCTTCCAGAAGTCCAGAGGCTTGGTCATCATATCACTTGCCCACTTCTTTCGTCTGACTATGTTGGCAGGTCTTAATAAGGGCTTCCGTCTAGCTGCTCTCCAATCTGTGGAGAATCCGTTAAACAGATTTCAGGCTCATCCTACCAACTTTGGCCACTTCTGCAGTCGTTAATCTGGGATCCATTTCAATGCTCCTCTTGACAGCCCTTTTTGTTCTCTCCGATGGACCAGGACGACCCGGACGCTGCTCAGTTGTTTCCCTGCCGTGTTTCCTGATTCTGTTGACTGTCG
>NW_013820099.1:0-464 GCF_000517525.1 Limulus polyphemus
GTTGGTAATATTTCTTTGCAAGCGTTCTAACACGGTATTAAAAACCTCTAAGTGGAAGTATTGCTTCAGTCCGCCATCATGACCTGACGCACACTTGACAACTATGACAGTTCTTGATCTATTCGTGGCTTCACAGTTCCGAAGAGCCTCCGGAGGTCCTAATTGAAATTATACTTACATTCAAAGTCCTTACATTTCACATATATTAATCTGTCTAATATATATTATTGGTAGGTGTGAGTTTGTAATTATAGCTACTATATATTATTGGTAGGTGTGAGTTTGTAATTATATCCAGTATATATTATTGGTAGGTGTCAGTTTGTAATTATATCTACTATATATTATTGGTAGGTGTGAGTTTGTAATTATATCTACTATATATTATTGGTAGGTGTGAGTTTGTAATTATATCTACTATATATTATTGGTAGGTGTGAGTTTGTAATTATATCTACTATATA
>NW_013820100.1:0-463 GCF_000517525.1 Limulus polyphemus
TCTAGTTATTGAAGTTAGGTATATTATATTAACATGTCATTACAGTCCACCTTACCACATCTAGTTACTGAGGTGAAGTATATCATATTAACATGTCATTACAGTCCATGTTGCCACATCTAGTTATTGAGGTTAAGTATATTATATCAAAACAGTTTTAGAGCTTTAACAGGTCATTACAGTCCATATTGCCATATCTAGTTATTGAAGTTAGGTATATTATATTAACATGTCATTACAGTCCACCTTACCACATCTAGTTACTGAGGTGAAGTATATCATATTAACATGTCATTACAGTCCATTTGCCACATCTAGTTATTGAGGTTAAGTATATTATATTAACATGTCATTACAGTCCACGTTGCCACATCTAGTTATTGAGGTTAAGTATATTATATTAACATGTCATTACAGTCCACGTTGCCACATCTAGTTATTGAGGTTAAGTATATTGTATTAA
>NW_013820101.1:0-603 GCF_000517525.1 Limulus polyphemus
TATTGACAGTACACAGTATCGTTAAATCTTGTTTCTTCTTATTGACAGTACACAGTATCGTTAAATCTTGTGTCTTCTTATTGAAAGTACACAGCATATTTAAATCTTTTGTCTTCTTATTGACAGTACACAGTTTTGTTAAATGTTGTATATTCTTATTGAAAGTACACAGTATTGTTAAATATTGTGTCTTCTTATTGACAGTACACACGTATCGTTAAACTCTTGTGTCTTCTTATTGACAGTACACAGTATCGTTAAATCTTGTGTCTTCTTATTGACAGTACACAGTATCGTTAAATCTCGTGTCTCCTAATTTACAGTACACAGTATAGTTAAATATTGTGTCTTCTTATTGACGGTACACAGTATCGTTAATTCTTGTGTCTTCTTATTGACAGTACACAGTATCGTTAAATCTTGTGTTTTCTAATTGACATTACACAGTATCGTTAAATCCTATAATGTGTAATGTCAATTAGAAGACTTATCGTTAAATCTTGTGTCTTCTTATTGAAAGTACACAGTATCGTTAAATCTTGTGTCTTCTTATTGACAGTACACAGTATCGTTAAAACGTGTGTCTTCTTATTGACAGTACAC
>NW_013820102.1:0-465 GCF_000517525.1 Limulus polyphemus
TATATATATATATATATATATATATATATACATGCAGGTTTCACAGTTTTTTTAAGTTGTAAAAGCTGTATATAGCCATATGAGCTTTTGAAGTTTTGTAGATGTATGCATTTTTAATGCAAATATAAGACAATGTGTTATAATATAATAACATATGTATACAAATAAGCATTTTAAATATTTATTATAGTTGTTATATTTCCTCCTCTCCACTGGCCATAGTAAGGCCAGTTACAGTTTTGCTGCAGTTGGCCAGATTTCCTCTTAGAGTGACAATCTGTATATTCTAGCAGGTCGAAAACATGTTAATTAACAATTACGAATTGATTATATTAACATACTCCCCCTCCCATAATTTATCATGGAGTTTGGGTCGTGACACTTCCAAGACCCTCTTCCGCTGTGACGACCCAAAACTATGGTGCATACTTTACCTGAAACTAAGTATTTTCTAAATAAAATATA
>NW_013820103.1:0-856 GCF_000517525.1 Limulus polyphemus
AGTAGAGTCAGTTGTATTCAGTTCAAGCTTGTCTTTCAGTATTACAGTAGAGTCAGTTGTATTCAATTCAACCTGTCTTTCAGTATTACAGTAAAGTCAGTTGTATTCAGTTCAACTTGTCTTTCAGTATTACAGTAGAGTCAGTTGTATTCTGTTCAAGCTTGTCTTTCAGTATTACAGTAAAGTCAGTTGTATTCAGTTCAACTTGTCTTTCAGTATTACAGTAGAGTCGGTTGTATTCGGTTCAACTTGTCTTTCAGTATTACAGTAGAGTCAGTTGCACTCAGTTCAACTTGTCTTTCAGTATTACAGTAGAGTCAGTTGCACTCAGTTCAACTTGTCTTTCAGTATTACAGTAGAGTCAGTTGTATTCAGTTCAAGCTTGTCTTTCAGTATTACAGTAGAGTCGGTTGTATTCGGTTCAACTTGTCTTTCAGTATTACAGTAGAGTCAGTTGTATTCAAGAAAGAGAAGTTGAATTGAATACAACTGACTCTACTGTAACACTGAAAGACAAGTTGAACTGAATACAACTAACCCTACTGTAATACTGAAAGACAAGTTGAACTGAGTGCAACTGACTCTACTGTAATACTGAAAGACAAGCTTGAACCGAATACAACTGACTCTACTGTAATACTGAAAGACAAGTTGAACCGAATACAACCGACTCTACTGTAATACTGAAAGACAAGCTGAACTGAGTGCAACTGACTCTACTGTAATACTGAAAGACAAGCTTGAACAGAATACAACTGACTCTACTGTAATACTGAAAGACAAGCTGAACTGAGTGCAACTGACTCTACTGTAATACTGAAAGACAAGTTGAAAAGTATTACAGTAGAGTCAGTTG
>NW_013820104.1:0-858 GCF_000517525.1 Limulus polyphemus
CATGGAGTAGTTGTACCAAGTAAAGCAAAAGATGAGTATGGTGGTTATAAATTCGGGAACTAGAGTTACACCTATTTGTTCGTGGAGCTGTTGTACCAAATAACGCTAAAGATCCATGAACACCTAGGTGTAACTACAGTTACCGAATTTATAACCACCATACTCATCTTTAGCGTTATTTGGTACAACATCTCAACGAACAAATAGGTGTAACGTTCTTGTACCAAGTAAAGCTACAGATGAGTATGGTGGTTACAAATTCGGTAACTAGAGTTACAGCCTTACTTGGTACAACTACTCCATGAACACCTAGGTGTAACTCTTATTACAGAATTTATAACCACTATACTCATCTTTAGTCTTACTTGGTACAACTACTCCATGAACACCTAGGAAAGATGAGTATGGGGTTACACATTCGGTAACTAGAGTTACATATAGGTGTTCATGGAGTAGTTCTTCCAAGTAACGCTAAAGATGAGTATGATGATTATAAATTCGGTAACTAGAGTTACAAGTAGGTGTTTATGGAGTAGTTGTACCAAGTAAGGCTAAATATGAGCATGATTATTATAAATTCGGAAATTAGAGTTACACCTAGGTGTTCATGGAGTAGTTGTACCAAATAATGCTGAAGAAGAGTATGGTGGTTATAAATTCGGTAACTATTGTTACACCTAGGTGTTCATTGAGTAGTTTTCCGAAATAAGACTAAAGATGAGTATGGTGGTTAAAAATTCTGTAACTAGAGTTACACCTAGGTGTTCATATAGTAGTTGTACCAAGTAAAGCTAAAGATGAGTATGGTGGTTGTAAATTCTGTAACTAGTGTTACACCTAGATGTTCATGGAGTAGTT
>NW_013820105.1:0-463 GCF_000517525.1 Limulus polyphemus
AGTTACTACCACTGATGTGACTGTTACCGACGATAGGACATTTCCTGATGAAGCAGATGAACCCCATATGAAGCAGAAGCCAACGAGACAGAGACCAGTACGGAAGAAGATACGTCCCGTAAAATTAAGAGACTTTGTTGAATTGTAAATTTGTGTTTGTAATTCTGTACATTTAATTAAGTTATTGTTAATTGTTATTGGTTTATTGTAAGTGGCTATTGTTCGGGACGAACAATACTAAGGAGAGGCAGTGTTGTGTCAGCGAGGTCACGTGACTAGTATCACACCACGTCCTTCTAGAAATATCCTGTTCCTTCATGAATGCTCTAGCGTTTACTAGATATGTGTTAGTCTTGTATATATAAGACGGTCACAACGTGACGGGACAGTGTGTGTGTGTGTAATTGAACTGAGTATTGTTGAGTCGAGTACGAGCACGTGAGACGTTCGTTGAGAATTATAG
>NW_013820106.1:0-464 GCF_000517525.1 Limulus polyphemus
CGCCTCATACCTATCCAGTAATATCTTTGTCGTATGTGACTAAATGTCTTCTTGATTCCGAGATGTCCTCCCGTTAAATTATCATGGGATTGACGCAGCACAACTTCCCATAACTTCCTCGGTATAACTGTTTGCCAAGTCGTCACTTTCCCATCGGTAGTTTGCCATCTCCGTACAAGAATACCATCTGCAAGCTTTAATTGGTCCCATTGTGCCCAATAGTGCTTTGTCACTGGACTTAGACTAGACACCTTCTCCCAAGCAGGGCACAAAACACTTGTTTTTAGAAAATCAATCATTGGCATCAAATCTTGATCTTTCTCCTGCTCTGCTTTGATAACTGTGTTTGGTTCCACTTCACCATCATCAACTCTTTCAGTCGCCTTGACTTCAGCTTGATGGCACCTAATTAGTCCAACCTCTCTTTTAACAGTTACTGGAACTTGGCCTTTGTTGTTCCCAAA
>NW_013820107.1:0-518 GCF_000517525.1 Limulus polyphemus
TCATAATGATATAAGTAAACAATATATCATAACACTATAAGTAAACAATATATCATAATGATATAAGTAAACAATATATCATAATACTATAAATAAACAATATATCATAATATTATAAGTAAACAGTATATCATAATAATATAAGTAAACAATATATCATAATACTATAAGTAAACAATATATCATAATACTATAAGTAAACAATATATCATAATGATGTAAGTAAACAATATATCATAATGATGTAAGTAAACAATATATCATAACACTATAAGTAAACAATATATCATAATACTATAAGTAAACAATATATCATAATACTATAAGTAAACAATATATCATAATGATGTAAGTAAACAATATATCATAATGATGTAAGTAAACAATATATCATAACACTATAAGTAAACAATATATCATAATAATATAAGTAAACAATATATCATAATAATATAAGTAAACAATATATCATAATACTATAAGTAAACAATATATCATAATACTATAAATAAACAATA
>NW_013820108.1:0-737 GCF_000517525.1 Limulus polyphemus
CAAGAATGATCAATACTGTGTACTGTCAATAAGAAGACACAAGATTTATAAATACTGTGTACTATCAATAAGAAGACACAAGATTTAACGATACTGTGTACTGTCAATAAGAAGACACAAGATTTAACGATACTGTGTACTGTCATTAAGATGACACAAGATTTAACGATACTGTGTACTTTCAATAAGAAGACACAAGAATGAAAAATACTGTGTACTGTCAATAAGAAGACTGTCTACTAATTGACAGTACACAGTTTTGTTAAATCTTTTCACGAGTTAACAATACTGTGTACTGTCAATAAGAAGACACAAGATTTAACGATACAGTGTACCTTCAATAAGAAGACACGAGATTTAACGATACAGTGTACTGTCAATAAAAGACTAAATATTTAAAAATACTGTGTACTGTCAATAAGAAGACACAATATTTAACAATACTGTGTTCTGTCAATAAGAAGACACAAGATTTAACGATACTGTGTACTTTCAATAAGAAGACAAAAGATTTAACAAAACTGTGTACTGTCAATAAAATGACACAAGATTTAACGATACTGTGTACTGTCAATAAAAAGACACAATATTTAACGATACTGTGTACTGTCAATAATAAGACACAAGATTTAACGATACTGTGTACTTTCAATAAGAAGACAAAAGATTTAACAAAACTGTGTACTGTCAATTAGTAGACACACGAGTTAACAAACTGTGTACTATCAATGAGAAGA
>NW_013820109.1:0-464 GCF_000517525.1 Limulus polyphemus
TATCCTTCTTCTGTACTAATACAACGGGAGCTGACCAGGGACTATCTGATTTTTCAACTATCCCTTCCTTGATTAGACCATCAATGACCTTCTCTATCTCTTGACGCTTTGCTAGAGCTATTCTCCTTGGAGGGATCTTTATTGGACGGTGATTGCCCGTGTTTATTCTGTGCTTTACCAGGTTTGTGCATCCGAGGTCATGATCTCCTTTCGAAAAGATGTCAGCATAATTTGCCAAAAGTTCTTTTACCTGAAGAGCCTGTGATGATGACAAATGGACTATGCTCTTCTTATAGAGGTCAGTCAAATATTCTGGAAGTGTATGTCCTTTCTTCACAGTTGTATTCCTTGCTTTAACATTGCTCTACCTATTGGCACACGCCCAACAATGCCCCTTCCTTAAGTGTCTGCTCACATTTAGAGAAATTGGCCACTGTGATAGGTACTACTTGGCGACCTGCTAC
>NW_013820110.1:0-463 GCF_000517525.1 Limulus polyphemus
CTCGTTTCATAGATAACTGTACTCCCAGAGCTATAACAATACACTTGTTTCATAGGAAACTGTACTCCCAGACATCTAACAATACACTTGTTTCATAAATAACTGTACTCCCAGACCTATAAAAATAAACTCGTTTCATAGATAACTGTACTACCAGACCTATAACAATAAACTCGTTTCTTGGATGACTGTACTCCCAGACCTATAACAATACACTCGTTTCATAGACAACTGTACTCCCACACCTATAACAATACACTTCTTTCATAGATAACTGTACTCCCAGACCTATAACAATACACTTGTTTCATACATAACTGTAATCCTAAACCTGTAACAATACACTTGTTTCATTGATAACTGTACTCCCAGACCTATAACAATACACTTGTTTCTTGGATAACTGTACTACTAGACATATAACAATACACTCGTTTCATACATAACTGTACTCCTAGACCTA
>NW_013820111.1:0-463 GCF_000517525.1 Limulus polyphemus
CCAACATATATATATATATATAATTATAAAGGCTTTTTAAATAATTTACATATTAATAAAGTGCAGAATTTATCATGTGATTGTTACTCAAATTCTTATCATAAACATGTTATTACTGAAAACTTGGATATAATAAAATATAATTCTTTACGGAAAATCAATGCTAAATACAGAATAGCTACAAAAGTAGATACTTTAAATTATATAAAGAAAAATGTAGATGATTATATTTAGAAACTTACTTATTCTACACATTATCTTCCATATTATTTTACATTTGCAAAATGTTTCTATTACTTGTTTTGTGACGTTTTCTCACCTGACTGAAAGTTAGTGTGTTTTATGAATGTGTGTGTAATAAAACTTAATATTATGTGTAATGATTCTTTTTTACTCCTTCACTTCATACATAATATATGGGTTGGCTCCCTAAAGACATCGATTGTATAGTGTACAAAGCATT
>NW_013820112.1:0-905 GCF_000517525.1 Limulus polyphemus
AGTGCTACTTTACAATTCATTCATCTAGGATAATAGCTTGTATTACCTTACAATTCATCCAGATAGGATAGTAGCTAGTATTACCTTACAATTCATTCAGCTTGGATAGTAGCTAGTGTTACCTTACAATTCATCCAGATGGGATAGTAGCTAGTGTGACTTTACCATTCATTCAGCTTGGATAGTAGCTAGTATTACCTTACAATTCATTCAGGTTAGATAGTAACTAGTATTACCTTACAATTCATCCAGCTTGAATAGGAGCTAGTGTTACTTTCAATTCATTCAGCTTGGATGGAAGCTAGTGTTACCTTACAATTCATTCTGCTTGGATAGTAGCTAGTATTCCTTTACAATTCATTCAGCTTGGATAGTAGCTATTGTTACCTTACAATTCATTCAGCATGGATATTAGCTAGTGTTACCTTACAATTCATTCAGCTTGGATAGAAGCTGGTGTTACCTTACAATTCATTCAGCTTGGATAGTAGTAAGGTAACACTAGAATTGCATTCAGCTTGGATAGTGGCTAGTGTTACCTTACAATTCATTCAGCTTGGATAGTAGCTATTATTACCTTACAATTCATTCAGCTTTTATAGTAGCTATTGTTATTTTTTCAGCTTGGATAGTATCTTGTATTACCTTACAATTCATTCAGCGTGGATAGTAGCTAGTGTTACCTTACAATTCATCCAATGGGATAGTAGCTAGTAATTGTAAGGAAATCATTCAGCTTCGATAGAAGCTAGTATTACCTTACAATTAATTCAGCTTAAATAGTGGTAATACTAGTTTTACAATTCATTCAGCTTGGATAGTAGCCTAGTGTTACCTTACAATTCATTCAGGTTAGATAGTAACTAGTATTACCTTACACTTCATCCAGCTTGAATAGTAGCTAG
>NW_013820113.1:0-464 GCF_000517525.1 Limulus polyphemus
TATTCTCCATTTGGGTGTACTTGTATTTTGTACAGATGTCCATTTAGACCTGTGCAATTAAAACGGGGGCGTGTGATAATTACTTCTTGGTGTCTGCTCGTACATTCATATTTGATGTGTGAAGAAACAACAGGAACAATTTTCTTGTAGATATTAGTAACTTGCACTGAATTCCATCTACTCTGCCAGGAATCTAAAATATATTGATAAACCTGGCCATAGAGGTCACCAAGCTCAAAAGAAACGTTTGTGACCCCTGGATAGGCTAACACATTCTTGGCAAGATTATCAACTATCTCATTTCCCTGGCTAGGGACCCAAAGAAATTTGATGACCATACGGCGACTTAAACGGACTAGGTATATAAATACTTCACTCAGTAACACTGGGTTAGATGTAAAGGAACCGTTCTTAATTGAAAGTAATGAGCTTAAAGAATCGCTGACTATCAGAGCTTTCGTAAC
>NW_013820114.1:0-464 GCF_000517525.1 Limulus polyphemus
CATTGTTCGTCCCGAACAATAGCCATTTACATTAAACCAATGGATAATTAACAATAACTTAATTAAATGTACATAATTTACAAACACAAATTTAAAATTCAACAAAGTCTCTTAATTTTACGGGATGTATCTTCTTCAATACTGGTCTCCATTTCGTTGGCTTCTGCTTCACGTAGGGTTCATCTTCTACATCAGGAAATGTCCTATTATCGGTAATAGTCACATCAGTGGTAGTAACTTCATGAAGGGCTTCACTATTTCCCTTATCAAAACCGAGTAGAGTTTCTTCTTCGACAGTGGCTTTTCCAGGTGACACGTCTTCAGTGGCGTCTTTTGTTTCATTGTTCCTTTCTTTCCAACTGAAATGTCCTGGACTGGGATAATGCCAAAGCCTGTTGGCATGCGCCACCTTTGGCTTACCTCGCCGACCACATTTTATTCAAAAAGTCACATCACAGAGACGA
>NW_013820115.1:0-464 GCF_000517525.1 Limulus polyphemus
AAGTTCTGAATCCGGTAACTAGAGTTACACCTAGGTGTTCGTGGAGTTATTGTACCAAATAACGCTAAAGATAAGTATGGTGGTTACAAATTCTGTAACTAGAGTTACACCTAGGTGTTCATGGAGTAGTTGTACCAAGTAAGGCTAAAGAAGAATTTGGTGGTTATATATTAGGTAACTAGAATGACAACTATTTGTTCATGGAGTAGTTGTACCAAGTAAAGCTAAAGATGGGAATAGTGGTTATAAATTCTGTAACTAGAGTTACACCTAGGTGTTCATGGAGTAGTTGTATCAAGTAAGGCTAAAGATGAGTAAGGTGGTTATAAATTCAATAACTAGAGTTACACCTAGGTGTTCGTGGAGTTGTTGTACCAAATAACAATAAAGATGAGTATGGGGTAACACATTCAGTAACTAGAGTTACATCTAGGTGTTCCAAGAGTAGTTGTACCAAGTAAGGC
>NW_013820116.1:0-464 GCF_000517525.1 Limulus polyphemus
GGTTAGCTTTTCATTGCCTGTATTCAGTGTTTTCGTTTTGTACTGGATGATATATAGATCTGGTAGGAGTGAAGTTATCATCGTCTTAGGGGAGTGAGGTTTCAAGTTCTTAAATCGATATTATTGAGGGTCTGTTTTCCAAGACTTTTGAAGAATAATGAGTATTATGAAGTTGTGTATAAAGAACAATAGTTCGAGTTGAGAGAGGTGAGAAAGTGACTGGTTTTCGGTCAGTTTTTAAGGGATTACTTCCCTGTAAAATGTTAGGAATTTATTAGAGAGAGCAACCACCATTTTTCTTGAGCAGTATGGAGACAATAGGACCTCCTATGATTATCAATAATTATAATCAAAAAAGGTGTACGAAGTCAGAGATAAAGAGACGTGGTACCATGGTTTTGAGAAAGAAATATATAAAACAGGAGTTTAACAGAAGACAGAGAAAAGACCGAGAGATGTGAGAG
>NW_013820117.1:0-464 GCF_000517525.1 Limulus polyphemus
TCAAAAATATGACACGAGATTTAACGATACTGTGTACTCTCAATAATAAGACACAAGATTTAACAATACTGTGTACTATCAATAAGAATACACAAGATATAACAATACTGTGTACTATCACTAACAAGCCACAAGATTTAACGATACTGTGTTCTGTCAATAAGAAGACACAAGATTTAACAATACTGTGTATTGTCAATGAGATGACACAAGATTTAACGATACTGTGTACTGTCAATAAGAAGACACAAGATTTAACAACAATGTGTACTGTAGATAAGAAGACACGAGATTTAATAATACTGGGTACTGTCAATAAGAAGACACAATATTTAACAATAATGTGTACTATCAATAAGAAAACACAAGATTTAACAATACTGGGTACTGTCCATAAGAAAACACAATATTTAACAATACTGTGTACTATCAATAAGAAGACACAAGATTTAACGATACTGTGT
>NW_013820118.1:0-602 GCF_000517525.1 Limulus polyphemus
TTGTCACAGATAATTATGGCAGCAACAATATTAATGAGCAATACTCACCTTTTGTACAACTGTCACAGATAATTATGGCAGCAACAATATTAATGAGCAATACTCACCTTTTGTACAACTGTCACAGATATATGAAGACGTTGTAATTGCTAGGTCTGATTATTAAGTTATGAATCTAATTCTTTGCTGGCGGATTCTCTTCTTGTCTTTTAGTTCAGTTATTATCCTGATCTCGAACAGTAAAACTGTTTTGCGTTTTTTGTTTTATCTTAAAGTGAACAGTCTAGTCTGTATGTCTCCAAGTTTTGTTTTCTTTTCTGAACTTAAAGTCAGCCAGCCAGTTCACATCTTTCCAAGTCTTGTTTATTGTAGTTTTCTTATCTTAAAGTCAGTCAGCCAGTTTACACCTTTTCCAAGTCTTGTTTATTGTAGTTTTCTTATCTTAAAGTCAGTCAGCCAGTTTACACCTTTCCAAGTCTTGTTTATTGTAGTTTCTTATCTTAAAGTCAGTCAGCCAGTTTACACCTTTCCAAGTCTTGTTTATTGTAGTTTTCTTATCTTAAAGTCAGGCAGCCAGTTTACATGTTTCCAAGTCTAGTTTT
>NW_013820119.1:0-465 GCF_000517525.1 Limulus polyphemus
ATCGTTAAATCTTGTGTCTTCTTATTGACAGTACACAGTATCGTTAAATCTTGTGTCTTCTTATTGACAGTACACAGTATTGATAAATCTTGGGTCTTCTTATTGACAGTACACAGTATCGTTAAATCTTGTGTATTCTTATTGACAGTACACAGTATCGTTAAATCTTGTGTCTTCTTACTGACAGTACACAGTATTGTTAAATCTTGGGTCTTCTTATGGACAGTACACAGTATAGTTAAATCTTGTGTCATCTTATTGACAATACACAGTATCGTTAAATCTAGTGTATTCTTAATGAAAGTACACAGTATCGTTAAATCTTGTGTCTTTTTATTGACAGTACACAGTATCGTTAAATCTTGTGTATTCTTATTCACAGTACACAGTATCGTTAAATATTGTGTCTTTTTTTTGACAGTATACAGTATCGTTAAATATTGTGTCTTTTTATTGATAGTACAC
>NW_013820120.1:0-249 GCF_000517525.1 Limulus polyphemus
AATAATAGTTATTAGACCAACATTTAATTAATAGTAGTTATTAGACCAACATGTAGTTAATAGTAGTTATAAGACCAACTTTTATTTAATAATAGTTATTATACCAACATTTAGTTAATAGTAGTTATTAGACAAACATGTAGTTAATAGTAGTAATTAGACCAAAATTTAGTTAATAGTAATTATTAGACCAACATTAAGTTAATAGTAGTTATTAGACCAACAATTTGGTTAATAATAGTTATTAGA
>NW_013820121.1:0-1282 GCF_000517525.1 Limulus polyphemus
CAAAGTCTTTGTTTATAAAATTATTATAACAGGTGACGTTGTGCTTCAAGTCTTTGTTTATAAAATTATTATAACAGGTGACGTTGTGTTCTAAGTCGTTGTTTATAAAATTATTATAACAGGTGACATTGTTATCCATGTCTTTGTTTATAAAATTATTGTACCAGGTGTAGTTGTGTTCCAAGTGGCGTGTCTTTGTTTATAAAATTATTATACCAGGTAACATTGTGTTCCAAGACTTTGTTTATAAAGTTATTATACAAAGTAACGTTGTGTTCCAAGTCTTTGTTTATACAATTATTATACCAGCTGACATTGTGTTCCAAGTGGCGTGTCATTGTTTATATAATTATTGTACCAATTAACGTAGTGTTCCAAGTCTTTGTTTGTAAAATTATTATACCAGGTGACAATGTGTTCCAAGTCTTTGTTTATCAAATTATTATAATTCTTGACGTTGTGTTCCAAGTCTTTGTTTGTAAAATTATTATAACAGGTGACGTTGTGTTAATAAACTTTCTTTATAAAATTATTATACCAGGTAACGTTGTGTTCCAAGTCCTTGTTTGTAAAATTATTATACCAGGTGACGTTGTGTTCCAAGTCTTTGTTTATAAAATTATTATACCAGGTAACATTGTGTTCCAAGTCTTTCTTTATACAATTATTATACCAAATAACGTTGTGTTCCAAGTCTTTGTTTATTAAATTATAATAATAGGTGACATTGTGTTCCAAGTCTTTGTTTATAAAATTATTATACCAGGTGACGTTGAGTTCCAAGTCTTTGTTTATAAAATTATTATACCAGGTAACGTTGTGTTCCAAGTCTTTGTTTATAAAATTATTATAAAAGGTAACATTGTGTTCCAAGCCTTCCTTTATAAAATTATTATAATAACAGGTAACGTTGTGTTCCAAGTCTTTGTTTATAAAATTATTATAACATGTGACATTGTGTTCCAAGTCTTTGTTTATAAAATTATTATAACAGGTAAAGTTGTGTTCCAAGTCTTTGTTTAGGAAATTATTATAACAGGTGACGTTGTGTTCCAAGTCTTTCTTTATAAAATTATTATACCAGGTAACGGTGAGTTCCAAGTCTTTTTTTATGAAATAATAATAACAGGTAACGTTGTGTTCCAAGTCTTTCTCTATAAAATTATTATACCAGGTAACGTTGTGTTCCAAGTCTTTGTTTATAAAATTATTATAACATGTGATATTGTGTTTTAAGTTTTTGTTTATAAAATTATTATAACAGGTGGCGTTGTGTTCCAAG
>NW_013820122.1:0-464 GCF_000517525.1 Limulus polyphemus
GAATTCCTGTGGCTTCCTTCGCACTGGATCACTCCTATTACTGACATTTATATCTGGGATGTGACTTCTAACGGGACTGAATATGTCTGCATTAGGGTTTAGCTGCGGGCTCTGTAAGGGGCTTGCCATTGTCTGGGGCTGATTAAGTCGATGGTCAATGTATCCTCCTTGTGTAAAAGGCAAAAAGTCGTCCTTTAACGTATCTAATTCGCTTTTAAATTTACTAATGTTTTCCATTTGTACTTCTTGCCACTGTTGTAGTCTCTCTTCTTGTTTCTTTTCTCGTTCTTCTTGTTTATTTTCTTTCTCCTCTAACAACTGCTGCAATTTCTCTTGTTTACTTTCTTTCTCCTCCAACAACTGCTGTAATCTCTCTTGTTTATTTAGCTGTTCGAGCTGCCATTTTTTTAGGTTTTCTTGCCACTGCTGTAATCTTTCTTCTTGTTTCTTTTCTTTTTCCTCTA
>NW_013820123.1:0-464 GCF_000517525.1 Limulus polyphemus
GGCCTTTTTTAGTCAAATCATGTAATGGAGCAGCTATAGTTGCAAAGTCCTTCACAAATTTGCGGTAGTAAGTACAGAGTCCCAAGAAACTTCTTAGCTCTCCCACATTGTCTGGTGTTGGCCAGTCATGCACTGCTTTCACCTTATCAGGATCAGTTTGTACACCATCCTCACTAACAATGTGGCCTAAGTAAAGCACCTCTTTCTGGAACAAATGACATTTCTTGGGATGGAGTTTGAGGTTTGCTACTTTCAAACGCTTGAATACTTCCTTCAGCCACTGCTGTAATTTCTCTTCTTGTTTCTTTTCTTTTTCCTCCAACAACTGCAGTAATTTCTCTTCTTGTTTCTTTTCTTTTTCCTCCAACAACTGCTGTAATCTCTCTTCTTGTTTATTTTCTTTTTCCTCCAACCACTGCTGTAATTTCTCTTCATGTTCTTTCTTTTACGCTAACAACTGTTGT
>NW_013820124.1:0-464 GCF_000517525.1 Limulus polyphemus
TGTCAATAAGAAGACAGAAAATTTAACAATAATGTGTACTGTCAATAAGAAGACACAGAATTTATAAATACTGTGTACTATCAATAAGAACACATAAGATTTAACAATACTGTGTACTGTCAATAAAAAGATACAAGATTTAACAATACTGTGTACTGTCAATAAGAAGACACAAGATTTATAAATACTGTGTACTATCAATAAGAATACACAAGATTTAACAATACTGTGTACTATCATTAAAAAGACACAAGATTTAACAATACTGTGTGACGTCAGTAAGAAGACACAAGATTTAACGATACTGTGTACTGTCAATAAGAAGACACAAGATTTAACTATACTGTGTATTGTCAATAAGAAGACATAAGATTTAACAATACTGTGTACTGTCAATAAGGAGACTCAATATTGAACGATACTGTGTACTGTCAATAAAAAGACACAATATTTAACAAGACTGT
>NW_013820125.1:0-463 GCF_000517525.1 Limulus polyphemus
TTGTTTTTTACTATAACACAAAGCCTGATAAGTAACATTATATTAATAGATTGGTATTGTTTTTTACCATAACACAAAGCCTGATAAGTAATATTATATTAATAGATTGGTATTTGTTTTACTATAACACAAAGCCTGATAAGTAACATTATATTAATAGATTGGTATTTTTTTTACTATAACACAAAGCCTGATAAGTAACATTATATGACTAGATTGGTATCGTTTTTTACTATAACACAAAGACTGATAAGTAACATTATATTAACAAATTGGTGTTTTTTACTATAACACAAAGCCTGATAAGTAACATTATATGACTAGAATGGTATCGTTTTTTACTATAACACAAAGACTGATAAGTAACATTATATTAATAGATTGGTATTTTTTTACTATAACACAAAGCCTGATAAGTAACATTATATTAACAAATTGGTGTTTTTTACTATAACACAAAGCC
>NW_013820126.1:0-1398 GCF_000517525.1 Limulus polyphemus
AGTCACCTCTAAAGACAATATCAGTAATCGAGTCTTAGTCACCTTTAGTGACAACTTAATAGGAACACTCGATTTCTAGTCACCTCCAGAGACAATACCAACAATCGAGTCCCAGTCACCTTTAGTGACAACTTAATTGGAACACTCGATTTCTAGTCACTTCTAGAGACAATACCAACAATCGAGTCCCAGTCACCTTAAGTTTCAACTTAATAGCAACACTCGAGTCCTGGTCACCACTAGAGACAATACCAATAATCGATTCCTAGTCACCTCTAGACAATTCCAACAATCGAGTCCTAGTCACCTCTATATTGTTGGTATTGTCTCTCTAGAGGTGACCAGGACTATACCACACCAACGATTGAGTCCTAGTCACGTCTAGAGACAATACCAATAATCGATTAATAGTCACCTCTAGACAATACCAACAATCGATTCTTAGCCACCTCTAGACAATACCAACAATCGAGTCCTAGTAACCTCTAATTACAACTTAAAAGAACACTCGAGTTCTAGTCACCTCTTGAGACAATACCAACAATAGACTCCTAGTCACTTCTAGAGACAATACCAATAATCAAGTCACAGTCACCGTTAGGGACAACTTAATAGCAACACTCGATTCCTAGTCATTTCTAGAGACAATACCAAAAATCGAGTCCCAATCACCTTTAGTGTCAACTTAACAGCAACAAACGACTCCTGGTCACCTCTAGAGACAATACCAACAATATAGTCCTGGTCACCTGTAGAGACCACACCAACAATGGTGTCCTAGTCACCTTTAGTGACAACTTAATAGCAACACTCGAGTCCTGGTCACCCCTAGAGACAATACCAATAATCGATTCCTAGTCACCTCTAGAGATAATACCAATAATCGATTCCTAGTCACGTCTAGTAACAACTTAATAGCAACACTCCAGTCCTAGTCACCTCTAGAGACAATACCATCAACATAGTCTTGGTCACCTCTAGAGACCACACCAACGATCGAGTCCTAGTCACCTCTAGAGACAATACCAATAATCGATTATATGTCACTAAACAAGACTGGGACTCCATTGTTGGTATTGTCTAGAGGTGACCAGGACTCGATTGTTGGTATTATCTAGAGGTAAACAAATTAATAGCAGCACTCGAGTCATAGTCACCTCTAGTGACAATACCAATAATCGAGTCCTAGTGACCTCTATTGACAATTTAATAGCAACACTCCAGTCCTATTCACCTCTAGAGACAATACCAACAATAGAGTCCTAGTCACCTCTATTGACAACTTAATAGAAACACTCTAGTCCTAGTCACCTCTAGAGACAATACCAATAATCGAGTCCTAGTCACCTCTAGAGATAATACCAATAATCGATTCCTAGTCACGTCTAGGAACAATTA
>NW_013820127.1:0-631 GCF_000517525.1 Limulus polyphemus
ATCAGAATATTAATCAGACACCAGATAATTAAGCCGATATTAGAATATTAACAGAATACCAGATAATTAAGCAGATATCAGTAGATCAAAAAAATACCAGCTAGTTAAGCAGATGTCAGTATGTTAAACAGATACCAGATAATTGAGCAGATATCAGAATATTAACCGGACACCAGATAATTAAGAAGATATCAAAATATTTAGCAGATATCAGAATATTAATCAGATATCAGTAAATCAACCAGATACCAGATAATTAGGCAGATATCAGTATATCAACCAATTACCAGATAATTAAGCAGATATCAGAATATCAACCAGATACCAGATAATTAAGCAGATATCAATATATCAAACAGATACCCGATAATTAAGCAGTAATCAGTATATCAACCCGATACCAAATAATTAAGCAGGTATCAGTATATCAACCAGATAGAAGATAATTAAGCAGATATAAGTATATCAACGAGATATCAGATAATTATGCAGATATCAGAATATTAAGCAGATATCAGTATATCAACCACATAACAGATAAAAAAGTAGATATCAGTATATCAACCAGATACCAGATAATTATGCAGATGTCAGAATATTAACCAGGCACCGATAATTAAGCAGATATGAG
>NW_013820128.1:0-805 GCF_000517525.1 Limulus polyphemus
AAGGACATGATCGTCTACGCTACAAAGCACGGCACTTGATGGTGATGATAAATGTACATCTTACCTAAAAATACAAGAACCAATAATCATGCTCCAACGATGTCCAATAAGACAACCTAGTTTGCCTCCAAAATAAAACAGTGAACATGTAGAGATATGCGCATAGAAAATCCAGCTAGTTTCTTCATATGTTTTATCCTTCTTGACTCTTTGTTTAAGTAAGGAGTGAGGTTTCCAAACGTTAATAGTGTACCGATTGCCAGATAAATCAGGAAAAATCCATCAACTGATACCATAGGTCGAACTTCCATTCCACTAACTTTTCTATACAAATAATGATAATCCAGACTATAGACAATTTATCTGATCAACCATAAAATTGCAACCATAAAATATGTACTTAGTGTTCTTTGTTAACTGCACTGCCATTCGGTATTATAGAACAATATGTATGGAAGGAAGATTTTTGAGTAATATTTAAAGAATACTTACGTTTTATATTTGCTTTGGCGATAAAAAAATATATTTTGACGTCATCTTTACCAGTTAGATGTTTTTTCGATTTTTGACTCATGCTGGAAAAACAATACCAACCGAACCTATATTTCGATTTACTAAATGTTTAGTAAACTAAAAGATAAGAAAATAGAACGTATGAATTTAAAAGTATTACTGTTCTGAATTATTTTCCACCACTGATATAAATATGAGAAAAATATTTACTTATATCTTATTTCTTTTCTTTTTTGGTGAAAAATTAGAAACTGTTTTAATTAGTAAGCTTTAATCGTCAGACAACGTAACG
>NW_013820129.1:0-464 GCF_000517525.1 Limulus polyphemus
AAAAAAAGGTAAGACGTCATTCCAGCAGATAAAAAATAGTTTACTCCACAACCAGCTACCAGTTTTTCACAGCAGATACTGATAAAGGTTAAACTTCTGGTCACTAGGAATAACAACAACAACAACAAATCAGTGGTTTGTGGCAGCTAAAGTAAGAACCTCCCTTGGAGCTGTAAACAAGATAATTCAAAATATTTTTGTCTACAGCAACGCACAAGAACCATGTCAAGTTCCCCCGGTGGGACAACGGTATGTCTACGGATTTACAACGCTAAAATTAGGGGTTCGATTCTTCTCGGTGGACACAGAAAAGGCCCGGCATGGCCAGGTGGTTAGGATGCTCGACTCGCAATCTGAGGGTCGCGGGCTCGAATCCCCGTCCCACCAAACATGCTCGCCTTTTCAGCCGTGGGAGCGTTATAAAGTGACGGTCAATCCCACTATTCGTTGGTAAAAGAGTAGCC
>NW_013820130.1:0-692 GCF_000517525.1 Limulus polyphemus
ATTTAAAACTCACTCAATAAAATACATTTAAAACTCGCTAAATAAAATACATTTAAAACTCACTCAATAAAATACATTTAAAACTCACTAAATAAAATACTTTTAAAACTCACTCAATAAAATACTTTTAAAACTCACTCAATAAAATACTTTTAAAACTCACTCAATAAAATACCTGCAAATAGAAGTAATTTCTAATTAAAGAGAAAAAAAGCAAGACAGAAACACGAAACAAAAACAGGTTCCTCGAGATATACTTCTGGAAATAATCGATAGAATTCATTTTATTTCGCGTGAGAAGCCTATAAACAGAGGATAACGATGACAACCTGAATACTTCGGTGTTGTTTCTACTATTATAGATAACTCTCCCACTAAGGGTACATTTAGCCGTTATAGTTTGTATCCTATTTGTGCGACGTTGTTTGTTAAGTTCTAGTGGCATGAAATTAAATTATTTATATATATACATGACTGACAAAAATCTGTAGCTACTATAAAGCTTCGACTATATTAACAAATATTTAGCGAGTTTTAAAAGTGTTTTATTTAGTGAGTTTTAAAAGTATTTTATTTAGTGAGTTTTAAAAGTATTTTATTGAGTGAGTTTTAAAAGTATTTTATTGAGTGAGTTTTAAAAATGGTGAATGATATTAGAAACAACTTACCTTCTTATATCTAGTTACAGATGG
>NW_013820131.1:0-466 GCF_000517525.1 Limulus polyphemus
CCTCTGCCATCACAGTTTTTAAGGCTAAAGTCACCTGAAAGAAACTTGCTGAACCATCGTTGACATTACGAACGTTCAAAACATTTCCATAAACTTTTTTGATATTCTTTGTGGTTACAGAGGCGTTGTTTCCCTTCTTGTATTTAAATAGCATTACATGCCGATTGTGTGTCTCGTCGTGTGTCATCACTATAAGGGATGAGAGCATACTAAACTTTACACATTATATAGCTACACTAACGTGACGTTTAGGCGGTTCGTGTAACTATTATACGTGATGTACGTTTTTTTCTAGGGGGGGGGGGGGTGGCTAATGAAAGTGTTCCAAAACGCGACATTAATTTCTTGACGACCTAACAGATTACTGCTGTTCGTTATGTCTGTAGTTAACAAGTTACAGTTAAAAAAATAAATTACCTACGTAAATAAAACGGCCGAATCAATTTTGAAACACCTTATATTTATG
>NW_013820132.1:0-464 GCF_000517525.1 Limulus polyphemus
AACAATGGAACTATATAGAAGTATAAAGTAAATTGTTTAGATAGTGGAACAATGGAACTATATAGAAGTATAAAGTAAATTATTTAGGTTTTGGAACAATGGAACTAGATAGAAGTATAAAGTAAGTTGTTTAGGTAGTGGAACAATGGAACTAGATAGAAGTATAAAGTAAATTGTTTAGATAGTGGAACAATGGAACTATATAGAAGTATAAAGTAAGTAGTTTAGGTAGTGTAACAATGGAACTAGATAGAAGTATAAAGTAAATTGTTTAGATAGTGGAACAATGGAACTATATAGAAGTATAAAGTAAGTAGTTTAGGTAGTGGAACAATGGAACTACATAGAAGTATAAAGTAAATTGTTTAAGTAGTGGAACAATGGAACTAGATAGAAGTATAAAGTAAATTGTTTAGGTAGTGGAACAATGGAACTAGATAGAAATATAAAGTAAATTGTTTAAG
>NW_013820133.1:0-696 GCF_000517525.1 Limulus polyphemus
CTGAACCGAAGTCCGGTTATTACAAAAACGTTAGTTCTTGACAATGAAACAAAACTGAAACCCGACGATCAAACTGAACCGAAGTCAAGTAAATTCAACAATCTTGGATGGTCTGACATGTGGCTGTGTGGAAGGGGGGTTATTGTGAGAATGGGTGTGTCTTCCTGGTATATTAGTTGATATAATAGCTTTAGAACAGAAACGTGTACTGGTGGTCTCAATCAGGAACTTTACTTATATTTCTCATACATCTCAAAATATGCTAATTTCAATGAAACCTGTTAATTACACTATTAGGTAAAGCCCTGAAATAGTTGTCCGTTCATTGTTACATGATGTCTTCACCTCTAAACACACCATCTTATTCTCTCTAATCAACTTTAGATTCCACGTGTTACATCGTTACTTGGTGTCTTCACCTCTAAACACACCATCTTCTCTCTAATCATCTTTAGATTCTACATGAGAGGTGAAGACACCATGTAACGATGTAACTAAAGATGATTAGAGAGAAGAAGATGGTGTGTTTATTCCACGTGTTACATCGTTACTTGGTGTCTTCACCTCTAAACACACCATCTTCTCTCTAATCATCTTTAGATTCCACGTGTTACATCGTTACATGGTGTCTTCACCTCTAAACACACCATCTTCTTCTCTCTAATCATCTTTAGATTCCACGTGTTACATCGTTAC
>NW_013820134.1:0-464 GCF_000517525.1 Limulus polyphemus
GAGTGGTAATTTCAAAGACCACATACACAATAAGTATACGTAACTAGTATGGTAGTAATTTCCTAGACCACATACACAGTAAGTATACGTAACTAGTAGAGTGGTAATTTCCAAGACCACATACACAATAAGTATACGTAACTAGTAGAGTGGTAATTTCCAAGACCACATACACAATAGGTATACGTAACCAGTAAAGTGGTAATTGCCAAGACCACATACACAATAAGTATACGTAACTAGTATAGTAGTAATTTCCTAGACCACATACACAATAAGTATACGTAACTAGTACGGTGGTAATTTCCAAGACCACATACACAATAAGTATACGTAACTAGTATAGTGGTAATTTCTAAGACCACATACACAATAAGTATACGTAACTAGCACGGTGATACTTTCCAAGACCACATACACAATAAGTATACGTAACTGGTATAGTGGTAATTTCCAAGACCACA
>NW_013820135.1:0-465 GCF_000517525.1 Limulus polyphemus
GGGACGTATCTTCTTCCGTACTGGTCTCCGTCTCGTTGGCTTCTGCTTCATATGGGGTTCATCTGCTTCATCAGGAAATGTCCTATTGTCGATAATAGTCACATCAGTGGTAATAACTTCATTAACGGCTTCACTGTTTTCCTTCTCAAAACCGAGTAGAGTTTATTCTTCGACAGTGGCATCTCAGATGACACGTTTTCAGTAGCGTCATTTGTTCCATTGTTTACTTCGTTCCAACTGAAATGTCCTGGACCATGATAACGCAAACGCCTGTAGGCATGCACCACCTTTAGCTTACCTCGCCGACCACATTTTATCTGGAAAGTCACGTCTGATAGACGATCCACTGTGTCATATGGGCCTTCCTATGGAGAAGACAACTTAGGAGACTTCCCTTTGGTCTTCCTGGGATTATACAACCACTTGTCTCCTGGTACCAAGCTGACTTCAGAAGATCTCTTATCA
>NW_013820136.1:0-531 GCF_000517525.1 Limulus polyphemus
GAAAATCTCTTAAAATTGACTGATGTTGAAAACAGAATATTTTTGAATAATATTTAAAGAATTTTTACGTTTTATATTATTTGCTTATGACGTTACAAGAGTATATTTTGACGTCATCTTTAATCTTCCTTTCATACGTATAATTACATAATACCGAATAATCGTTAGAAAATAATGTCAGTTAACTGAGAATACTAGAAACCTCACTCCTTACTGAACTTCTTATCTGAGAGAAAGAATCAAGAAGGACATAACATATGAAGAAACTAGCTGGGTTTACTATGCATTTAACTGTACATGTTCTCTGCTTTACTTTGGAGGAAAACTAGGATGTCTCGTTGGACGTCGTTGAAGCATGATTATTGGTTTTTGTCTTTTAGGTAAGATGTATATCTATTTAATAATGATAATTGATAAAAACAATTCTAACAAGATTGTCGAAGTCATAGAATTAAGTTATTATAACATACATTAACAATACACCATTTGAAACTTACTTGGAAGAGAAGAACACACTGAAATACAGGGGCC
>NW_013820137.1:0-464 GCF_000517525.1 Limulus polyphemus
AAACATACATTATTTTACACATTAACTTACTAACACACATAAACATACATTATTTTACACATTAGCTTACAAACACACATAAACATACATTACTTTACACATTAACTTACAAACATACATAAACATACATTACTTTACACATTAACTTACAAACACACATAAACATACATTACTTTACACATTAACTTACAAACACACATAAACATACATTACTTTACACATTAACTTACTAACACACTTAAACATACATTACTTTACACATTAATTTACAAACACGTAAACATACATTATTTTACACATTAGCTTACAAACACACATAAACATACATTACTCTACACATACTGTATCTACACCATAACTTACAGGGTTTTCTACCTTAACTTACAGGGTTTTATAGCTGTACCTACACCTTAATTTACAGGGTTTTATAGCTGTATCTACACCATAACTTACAGGGTTTTCTA
>NW_013820138.1:0-543 GCF_000517525.1 Limulus polyphemus
AGATTCTATTGTAAAACACAGTTGTACATACACTGCCTAGAGAGGAGATGTTATTGTAAAACACAGTTATACACACACTGCCTAGAGAGGAGATGCTATTGTAAAACACAGTTGTACATACACTGCCTAAAGAGGAGATTCTATTGTAAAACACAGTTATACATACACTGCCTAGAGAGGAGATGCTACTGTAAAACACAGTTGTACATACACTGCCTAGAGAGGAGATGCTACTGTAAAACACAGTTGTACATACACTGCCTAGAGAGGAGATGCTATTGTAAAACACAGTTGTACATACACTGCCTAAAGAGGAGATTCTATTGTAAAACACAGTTATACACACACACTGCCTAGAGAGGAGATGCTATTGTAAAACACAGTTGTACATACACTGGCTAGAGAGGAGATGCTACTGTAAAACACAGTTGTACATACACTGCCTAGAGAGGAGATGCTATTGTAAAACACAGTTGTACATACACTGCCTAGAGAGGAGATGTCTATTGTAAAACACAGTTGTACATACACTGCCTAGAGAGG
>NW_013820139.1:0-795 GCF_000517525.1 Limulus polyphemus
TGATAGAGAAAAATGGATATCATTTTCGGATTCAGTGTACAGGAATTACTGTAGAAGATGTAAACATTTTAAGACAATACAACCATCGCAGGCCTGTGTTATTTTTATAAGAGCGCTTAGATACATATGTTGCTAAATAAAGCTTCAAGAATTAATATTGTTATGGTTTTCTGTGTTCAAGTGTACAAAGTCATTTCCCACTCGTTGTTCTATGAAAATAAATTAAGAATGCGTGTGCATGAATTGTCTTTAACATCCAGTTCATCTCGTCTGGTTTTACATATATTATAATAACCAGGTTACAAAATCTACTATTTGGGTTCTTTTATGCGTCTTGGTAGTTGACAAATCTTTCTTATTATTTTCTGTCTTTAAAGCTGTACATTGAATGCTAATTAAAAATAATATAGATAAGATTAAGAAGTGGCGAATGAATCATAAGTAACATCATATTATAATCTTACAGTCAATCCCACTTTTCATTGGTAAAGAGTCGCACAATTGTTGGCGGTAGGTGGTGCTGACTAGCTACCTTCCATCTAGTTTATCACTTCTAAATTATGGAAGACTAACGCAGATCGCTCTCGAATAGGCTTGAACGAAATTCAACGACCAAACAAGTTACAACATATTATAAGATCAGAAGTACGAGTTTATAATTGAAACATCAACATGAAATACATATTATTGCTGAAAACCAAATACTTAAGCACAAAATTGGATTAAAATTTACAGGTGGAGGGTGAATTTTTGGCTGTTTTAATACAGAACAAAAATGTATCACTTTTTCAGAAG
>NW_013820140.1:0-464 GCF_000517525.1 Limulus polyphemus
CTGTACATAGAAGAGCAGGCTGTATGTACATTGTTACCTTGAAGTAAGATGTTAGGGATGATATCAGCTGTATGTACATTGTTACCTTGAAGTAAGATGTTAGGGATGATATCAGCTGTATGTACATTGTTACCTTGAAGTAAAATGTTAGGGATGATATCAGCTGTATGTACATTGTTACCTTGAAGTAAGATGTTAGGGACGATATCAGCTGTATGTACATTGTTACCTTGAAGTAAGATGTTAGGGATGATATCAGCTGTATGTACATTGTTACCTTGAAGTAAAATGTTAGGGATGATATCAGCTGTATGTACATTGTTACCTTGAAGTAAGATGTTAGGGATGATATCAGCTGTATGTACATTGTTACCTTGAAGTAAAATGTTAGGGATGATATCAGCTGTATGTACATTGTTACCTTGAAGTAAGATGTTAGGGATGATATCAGCTGTATGTACATT
>NW_013820141.1:0-510 GCF_000517525.1 Limulus polyphemus
AACATGTAAGGTATTATGTAACTCGTGCATATATAACAGAGAAGACTGTACACTATGTTTTTATTAACATGTAAGGTATTATGTAACTCGTGCATATATAACAGAGAAGACTGTACACTATATTGTTATTAAAATGTTTGGTAATATGTAACTCGTGCATATATAACAGAGAACACTGTACACTATGTTGTTATTAACATGTAAGGTATTATGTAACTCGTGCATGTGTAAGAGAGAAGACTGTACACTATATGGCTATTAACATGTAAGGCATTATGTAACTCGTGCATGTATAAGAGATAGAAGACTGTACACTATGTTGTTATTAAGATGTAAGGTATTATGTAACTCGTGCATACATAAGAGTGAAGACTGTACACTATAATGTGTTTAACATGTAAGGTATTATGTAACTCGTGCATGTGTAAGAGAAAAGACTGTACACTATATTGTGATTAACATGGTAAGGTATTATGTAACTCGTGCATATATAAGAGTGAAGACTGTACA
>NW_013820142.1:0-463 GCF_000517525.1 Limulus polyphemus
CCTGTATCTTCTTATTGACAGGACACAGTATTGTTAAATCTTGTGGCTTGTTATTGATGGTACATAATATCGTTAAATCTTGTGTCTTCTTATTGACTGTACACAGTATTGATAAATCTTTATCTTCTTATTGACAGGATACAATATTGTTTAATTTTGTGTCATCTTATTGACAGTACACAGTATTGATGAATCCTGTATCTTCTTATTAACAGGACACAGTATTGATAAATCCTGTGTCTTCTTATTGACAGGACACAGTATTGTTACATCTTGTGTCTTCTTATTGACAGTACACAGTATTGATAAATCCTTTATCTTCTTATTGACAGGACACAGTATTGTTAAATCTTGTGTCTTCTAATTGACAGTACTCAGTGTTGATAAATCCTGTATCTTCTTCTTGATAGGACACAGTATTTTTAAATATTGTGTCTTTTTATTGACAGTACACATTAACGTT
>NW_013820143.1:0-461 GCF_000517525.1 Limulus polyphemus
TTGTTGGGACTGCTGAGAGTAAGGACATATGAGGAGCCAGTGTAAGAAGAAAGTCCCAACAGCTAAGTGTAAAACGGCAAACACATATAGTGTCTACGTAACAGGAAAGCTGGATGGCCAAAAGTGCAACTTTGTCGTAGATTCTGCATCTCAGCAAACCCTTGTGAGCATCAAAGTGCTAGATCACAAAGGAATACGAAAAGCCACACAGAAGCTCTGTGGTGTAACAGGACATTATACAAGGTTGTGTGGACCAGTGTGGGTTACTATTGAGCTCATTGGTATAAAGGACAGACATATACTTGGCTGACATTGAAAACCAATACATATTAGAGTTGGACTACTTACTACCCAGGAAATGTGTAGTTAATTTTGACAAAATAACTTTTGAGAACAACAAAGGCCGAATTCCAGTAAGGGAGGTTGAAGTAACCAGGTGCCTTCAAGCTGAAGTCAAAGTG
>NW_013820144.1:0-464 GCF_000517525.1 Limulus polyphemus
CCTTGTTCATGTAAACTACGATAATATCTAGTTATTTAAAATGACTAATAATTAAGTGTAAATGATCTTTGTTTACTCTTAGATATAGAATATGAGCTGTAATTTTGCTACTTCTTTATAAGTTTAACGAAACCATGTTTATTTACACGAAGATAATATCTAGTTATTTAAAATGTCTCCTTATTACGTGTAAATTCTCTCCGTTTACTCTAAAATGAATAATATAAGCTGTGATCTTGTTTCTTTTTTGTAAGTTTAACAAAACCATGCTCATGTATAAGATAATATCTAGCCATTTAAAGTGACTCCTAATTACGTGTAAATGCAGTTGGTTTAGAATGAAATAAAGAATATAACCTGTAATCTTGTTTCTTTTTTGTAAATTTAACAAAACCATGTTCATGTATACAAAGATAACAGCTAGTTATTTAAATGGACTCCTAATTACGTGTAAATAGTTACTG
>NW_013820145.1:0-722 GCF_000517525.1 Limulus polyphemus
CTATTTTCAAATAAACATGTATTCTGTTTACATACCGGTATACTAAATAAACAAGATCTATTTTCAAATAAACATGTATTCTGTTTACATACCAGTATACTGAATAAACAAGATCTATTTTCAAATAAACATGTAATCAGTTTACATACCAGTATACTAAATAAACAAGATCTATTTTCTAATAAACATGTATTCTGTTTACATACCAGTATACTAAATAAAGATCTATTTTCAAATAAACATGTATTCTGTTTACATACCAGTATACTGAATAAACAAGATCTATTTTCAAATAAACATGTATTCTGTTTACATACCAGTATACTAAATAAACAAGATCTATTTTCAAATAAACATGTATTCTGTTTACATACCAGTATACTGAATAAACAAGATCTATTTTCAAATGAACATGTATTCTGTTTACATACCAGTATACTAAATAAACAAGATCTATTTTCAAATAAACATGTATTCTGTTTACATACCAGTATACTAAATAAACATGTATTCTGTTTACAAACCATTTCTTCTGGATGTTCTGTTTTCTGTTGAAGAAGCTCTTCAAATTCTTCCAATTCTTCATCATCAGTCTCCACTCCGGAGAGCCGTGCTGCAGTTAACAAAACAGAAGAACCTTAATTGATGCTTTTAATTATACCTTTACATTTCAAAATAACATAACACCTACAGAACATATTTGTTTAACATCTTCGTTAACT
>NW_013820146.1:0-464 GCF_000517525.1 Limulus polyphemus
ATTGGCTGCTGACTAAAGTCAACAGTGCGTCATAGAATGATACTAGCTATTGGGTCCTAGTTAATCCACTCGGACTTAAGGAAACACATGTAGATATGTTGTAAATAGATGAGTTAATTAACACAATGGCTGCTGACTAAAGTCAACAGTGGGTCATAGAACGATACTAGTTATTGGGTCCTATTTAATCCACTCGGACTAAAGGAAACACATGTAGATATGATGTAAATATATAATGAATAATAAATATTGTGAAGACTTCGTTTCAGAGTTGTCGCTAGGCGCTGGCTTACGGGGCCCGCGACCCGAATCTATTTCAGAGTGTCCCAAATCCCCAGTTACTGTCTTGAAACCATGATCGATAACAATATCCGAATCTTTTAAGTACCTAGCGACACCTCTGTTTGTTCAAAAAGGTAAATTCACTTTTCTTCTTCTAGTTTTCAAGTAGGGACAGTTGGTTT
>NW_013820147.1:0-663 GCF_000517525.1 Limulus polyphemus
TGATATAATATAATGAGGTACTTAATCTTTACTTATTTGTATCTTGTTTGATATATTTCTAAGTGGGTTGTGTGTATGATATAATATAATGAGGTACTTAATCTTTACTTATTTCTTTCTTGTTTGATATATTTCAAAGTCAGTTGTGTGTATGATATAATATAATGAGGTACTTAATCTTTACTTATTTGTATCTTGTTTGATATATTTCTAAATGGGTTGTGTGTATGATATAATGTAATGAGGTAGTTAATCTTTACTTATTTGTATCTTGTTTGATATATTTCGGAGTGAGTTGTGTGTATGATATAATATAATGAGGTACTTAATCTTTACTTATCTGTATCTTGTTCGATATATTTCTAAGTGAGTTGTGTGTATGATATAATATAATGAGGTACTTAATCTTTACTTATTTGTATCTCGTTTGATGTATTTCTAAGTGAGTTGAGTGTATGATATGATATAATGAGGTACTTAATCTTTACTTATTTGTATCTTGTTTGATATATTTCTAAGTCAGTTGTTTAACTACCTCATTATATTATAGGTGTGTGATATAATATAATGAGGTACTTAATCTTTACTTATTTGTATCTTGTTTGATATATTTCTAAATGGGTTGTGTGTATGATATAATATAATGATGTACTTAATCTTTAC
>NW_013820148.1:0-761 GCF_000517525.1 Limulus polyphemus
TACCTGTATCAAACATGTAGCTTAAAGGTTTGTACTAGTGTCAAACCTGTAACTTACGTATTGATAACTGTATCAAACATGTAGCTTAGGTATTGATAACTGTATCAAACATGTAGCTTAGAATTTTGTGCTAGTGTCAGACCTGTAACTTTGGTATTGATACCTGTATCAAACATGTAGCTTAGAATTTTGTGCTAGTGTCAGACCTGTAACATACAGGTATCAATACCTAAGCTACAGGTCTGACACTAGTACAAACCTTTAAGCTACATGTTTGATACAGGTATCAATACCAAACAAACATGTAGCTTAAAGTTTGTACTAGTGTCAAACCTGTAACTTAGGTATTGATACCTGTATCAAACATGTAGCTTAAAGGTTTGTACTAGTGTCAAACCTGTAACTTAGGTATTGATAACTGTATCAAACATGTGGCTTAGAAGTTTGTACTAGTGTCAGACCTGTAACTTAGGTATTGATAACTGTATCAAACATGTAGGTTATAAGTTTGTACTAGTGTCAGACCTGTAACTTACGTATTGATAACTATATCAAACATGTAGGTTAGAAGTTTGTACTAGTGTCAAACCTGTAACTTACGTATTGATACTTGTATCAAACTGTAGGTTAGAATTTTGTACTAGTGTCAAACCTGTAACTTAGGTATTGATACCTGTATCAAACGTGTACGTTAGAAGTTTGTACTAGTGTCAAACCTGTAACTTACGTATTGATAACTATATCAAACATGTAGGTTAGAT
>NW_013820149.1:0-1678 GCF_000517525.1 Limulus polyphemus
CGTGATATTGGACCAAAGTTAATGTTATTCGAGTTGGTGTGAGATTAGACCATAGTTAGTCTTATTACAGATAGAGTGAGATTAGACCACAGTTAGAGATGGCGTGAGATTGGACCAAAGTTAATGTTATTCGAGTTGGTGTGAGATTTGACCACAGTTAATGTTCTTACTGATGGTGTAAGATTAGACCATAGTTAATGTTATCACAGATGGTGTGAGATTAGACCACAGTTAATGTTATTAAAGATGGTGTGAAGTTAGACCACATTTAATGTTATTACAAATGGAGTGGGATTAGACCACAGCTAATGTTCTTACAGATGGTGTGAGATTAGACCATAGTTAATGTTATCAAAGATGGTAATTACTTTGCCCATTTTAAAATAAAACATATTTTTTATAAATGATTGCTAGAATATAAAATCCAAATGCTTACAAATGTGAACTTACCTTGTTTTGACATTTTTTTCAACCCATAAACGAGCTTAGAAGATTAAAAAATGCGGTTTATTACACATCTTTAATAATTGTACGAACGTATGATATCGATTTCAAGTTATTCGGGACAAGGTTGTCTGTTGATTAATATGTTAGGGGTATAGCTATATATTTTAGTAATGCTTAACTCCGATGCATTTCACATAACACCTAAAGGCAAGGAACACACTCTGTGAAACTATTATACAGATAACACCTAAAGGCAAGGAACATACATTGTGAAACTATTATACGGATAACACCTAAAGGCAAGGAACACACTATGTGAAACTATTATACAGATAACACCTAAAGGCAATGAACATACATTGTGAAACTATTATACGGATAACACCTAAAGGCAAGGAACACACTCTGTGAAACTATTATACGGATAACACCTAAAGGCAAGGAACACACTCTGTGAAACTATTATACTGATAATACCTAAAGACAAGGAACACACTCTGTGAAACTATTATACAGATAACACCTAAAGGCAAGGAACACAGTCTGTGAAACTATTATACGGATAACACCTAAAGGCAAGGAACACACTCTGTGAAACTATTATACGACTGCGCAGTCCAAGCTAAGATTTACTTGTTTCATGTAATTAAAATTTTACTCTGTGAAACTATTATACGGGTTTGTTCCTTGCCTTTAGGTGTTATCCGTATAATAGTTTTACAGAGCGTGTTCCTTGCCTTTAGGTGTTATCTGTATAATAGTTTCACAGAGTGTGTTCCTTGTCTTTAGGTATTATCCGTATAATAGTTTCACAGAGTGTGTTCCTTGCCTTTAGGTGTTATCCGTATAATAGTTTCCCAGAGTGTGTTCCTTGTCTTTAGGTGTTATCCGTATAATAGTTTCACAGAGTGTGTTCCTTGCCTTTAGGTGTTATCCGTATAATAGTTTCACAGTGTGTGTTCCTTGTCTTTAGGTGTTATCCCGTATAATAGTTTCACAGAGTGGGTTCCTTGCCTTTAGGTGTTATCCGTATAATAGTTTCACAATGTATGTTCCTTGCCTTTAGGTGTTATCTGTATAATAGTTTCACAGTCCGTGTTCCTTGCCTTTAGGTGTTATCCGTATAATAGTTTCACAGTCCATGTTCCTTGCCTTTAGGTGTTATCCGTATAATAGTTTCACAGTCTGTGTTCCTTGCCTTTAGGTGTTATCCGTGTAGTAGTTTCACAGT
>NW_013820150.1:0-462 GCF_000517525.1 Limulus polyphemus
GGATTCATAACATGAGTTTAGTTAGTTTGGTCAATACTGATAGTCAATTTCAGGTTTGAAATTAGTGGTTAGTTGTATCCTTTGTCCTATAACATTAGATTAGGCTTAACATGGGTCTATGTTCTTTTAGGATTACCTGTAATTAATCTTACTGGTATATCATAAATTAGGTTAACTATGTTGTTTTTCCTTCAAAATATCACATCTCATGTATATGTTATTTTCAATACACACTTCCTTAATTTTACAATGTCTTGTCTATTTCATTTTTGTTATTTTTTATATTTTATACTTCTTCATATTAATTCTTTCAGCACAGGGTCAGTCCGTAGGACCCACCTTATAACCATTTTGACTTGTTATAGTTTTCATGCTATAACTTTTAAAATAGTAAGTGAATGTTAATGAAATTTGGCAGATTATCAGTAAACATTACAATGCTTTCATACATAAAATATCTAA
>NW_013820151.1:0-464 GCF_000517525.1 Limulus polyphemus
ACATTGTGTAGCTTTGGGCTTAACTTCAAAGAATGTGTATGTAGTATAACGAAACTATTGACGGCAGTTAGTTTTAAGTTAGCTTACTTTGTCAAAGTTTCTGCTTTCCGGTTCTATATTGCAAACGCATTTCTTGAACACAGAACAGACAAAAAAAAATAATAAAGTTGTTTGTCTCGCTCTGAACTCTTAACCTTCTCTAGGTAGTTTCTTTATTGAGACCACACTTACGGTGCTGTACTTCATTTAAGTAGATAGATAGACAATAAATAGTTAAATTAGACCAACAAACTGAGGTATATTAACATAAGTATTTAAGGTAACTCGATAGATAGATAGATAGATAGACAAAAAAATAGTTAAATTACACCAACAAACTGAGGTATATCAACATAAGTATTTAAGGTAACTCGATAGATAGATAGACAAATAAATAGTTAAATTACACCAACAAACTGAGGTAT
>NW_013820152.1:0-878 GCF_000517525.1 Limulus polyphemus
CCCATGGGGAGAAAAACAGTTAATACCCATGGGAGAAAAAACAGTTAATACCCATGGGGAGAAATAAAGAGTTAATACCCATGGGGAGAAAAAACAGTTAATATCCATGGGTAGAAAAAACAGTTAATACCCATGGGGAGAAATAAAGAGTTAATACCCATGAGGAGAGAAAAACAGTTAATACTTATCACAGCCACAGTTTAGAAAGACCGCAGATTTTTAACTTCTAAATTCTACTAGCCGACCGTTTCTTCGTGAAACGACTTTTTTGTATTTATACTTTATTAAGCTACTAACTGTCTTTTAATCTGTTTCTGTATTTCAATATTTAGTGTGAACAAGTTGAATATTGAGGTTTCAACTTGGAGCAGGTAGACGTTCTCATCGTAATACAGGATGTTTATGTAATCCAAACAGGTAGATGTTCCTATCGTAAAGCAGGGTGTTTATGTAATCCAAACAGGTAGACGTTCCTATCGTAAAGCAGGGTGTTTATGTAATCCAAACAGGTAGACGTTCCTATCGTATAGCGGGGTGTTTATGTAATCCAAACAGATAGACGTTCCTATCGTAAAGCAGGGTGTTTATGTAATCCAAACAGATAGACATTCTCGTCGTAATACAGGGTGTTTATGTAATCCAAACAGGTAGACGTTCCTATCGTAAAGCAGGGTGTTTATGTAATCCAAACAGGTGGACGTTCCTACCGTAAAGCAGTGTGTTTATGTAATCCAAACAGGTAGACGTTCCTATCGTAAAGCAGTGTGTTTATGTAATCCAAACAGGTAGACGTTCCTACCGTAAAGCAGGGTGTTTATGTAATCCAAACAGGTGGACGTTCCTACCGTAAAGCAGTGTGTTTATGTAATCCAAACAGA
>NW_013820153.1:0-1073 GCF_000517525.1 Limulus polyphemus
CCTACCTTCACCATCGATATATAATAAAACGCCTATCTGTCACTATCCATCTATAATAAATGACCAACCAGCTACTATCCATCTGTAATAAAAGACCTACCAGCCATTATCCATCTATAATAAAACACCTATCTGTCACTATCCATCTATAATAAAAGACCTACCAGCCACTATCTATCTATAATGAAAGATCTACCAGCCAAGGTCTTTCATTATACATGGATAGTGGCTGGTAGGTCTTTCATTATATATGGATAGTGGCTGGTAGGTCTTTTATTATAGATGGATAGTGGCTGTTAGGTATTTTATGATTGATGAATAATGGCTGGTAGGTCTTTTGTTATAGATGGATAGTAGCTGGTAGATCTTTATATATAGATGGATAATTGCTGGTAGGTCTATTATTATATATGGATAGTGGCTGGTAGGTCTTTTATTATAGATTGATAGTGACAGATAGGTGTTTTATTACAGATGGATAGTAGCTGGTAGATCTTTTATTATATATGGATAGTAGCTGGTTGGTCATTTATTATAGAATGATAGTGACAGATAGGCGTTTTATTATATATCGATGGCGAAGGTAGGTGTTTTATTATAGATGGATACACAAGCCACTATCCATCTATAATGAAAGACATTCCAGCAACGATCCATCTATAATGAAACATATTCAAGTCACTATCCATATATAATAAAAGACCTACCAGCCACTATCCATCTATAATGAAAGACCTCCCATCCAATATTCATCTATAATAAAAGACCTATCAGTTACTATCTATCTTTATTAAAAGACTTACTAGTCACTATCCATCTATAATAAAAAACCTACCAGTCACTATTCATCTATATTAAAACACCTACCAGTCACCTTCCATCTATAATAAAACACCTACCAGTCACTATCCATCTACATTAAAAGACTTACCATTCACTATCCTTCTATAATAAAAGACCTACCAGTCACTATCGATCTATAATAAAAGACCTACCATTCACTATCCCTCTATAATAAAACACCTACCTGTCTCTTTCCATCTATAATTAAAGATCTACCAGCTACTATCCAT
>NW_013820154.1:0-464 GCF_000517525.1 Limulus polyphemus
CAAAAGGAAAGTTAGATTTTAGATAGAGAAGCCGAAATGGCAACCCAAAAAAATACGGTCGTACAACGACTAAATTCTGTAGTATTCGAGTTCCCGGAGGGTACCCTACCCCATGAAGTTCTGAAAGCGCTCTATGAGCAAGTAGATCCAAAAAGTGTTGCGTGCCTCCAGGGGATTGGATGTAACAGAGCTTGCTGTACCTTCACATCAACGGCAGCCACCAACAAAACATTAGGAAAAGGTTATTTTGAGGTAAACGAAAAAAAGGTTGTGATCTCGCCAGCAGGCAACAATGTGAAATGGTTAACTATAAGGGGGTTACATCATGAAATTCCCAACGAGTGTCTTACCGATGTTCTGAGCGAATACGGTAAGGTTTTTGTTGTAACAAGAGACACGTACAAAGATTTCCCGGAAGTCCTTAACGTAACCGGAAAGTTAAAATGGGCATGGCCAAGCCTGTC
>NW_013820155.1:0-781 GCF_000517525.1 Limulus polyphemus
TAGAGCTACTGTACTAACTGACTCACTGAAGTGTGTTAACAATGGTCTCATGCTTGCTACAAGAACCACTATGCATAATGCACACTCAAATGTGTTAACAATGGTCCCATGCTTGTTTATAGAGCTACTATACTAACTGACTCACCGAAGTGTGTTAACAATGGTCTCATGCTTGCTACAAGAGCCACTATGCATAATGCACACTCAAATGTGTTAACAATGGTCCCATGCTTGTTTATAGAGCTACTATACTAACTGACTCACCGAAGTGTGTTAACAATGGTCTCATGCTTGCTACAAGAACCACTATGCGTAATCTCACTCAGTTGTGTTAACAATGGTATCATGCTTGTTTCTAACTAACTCACTCGCCTGTGTTAACAGTGGTTTCATAATTGTCTCTAGAGCCACTATACTAACTGGCTCACTGAAGTGTGTTAACAATGGTCTCATGCTTGCTACTAGAACCACTATGCATAATGTACACTCAACTGTGTTAACAATGGTTCCATGCTTGTTTATAGAGCTACTGTACTAACTGGCTCACTGAAGTGTGTTAACAATGGCATCATGCTTGTTTCTAGAGTCACTATACGAACTAACTCACTTGCCTGTGTTAACAGTGGTTTCATAATTGTCTCTAGAGCCACTATACTAACTGATTCAATCAAGTGTGTTAGCATTGGTTTCATGCTTGTTTCTAGAGCCACTATGCATAATGCACACTCAACTGTGTTAACAATGGTTCCATGTTTATTTCTAGAGCCACTATACTAACTGA
>NW_013820156.1:0-232 GCF_000517525.1 Limulus polyphemus
GATTAAACGCTTTATACTTAAGCAGTTTTTAGTTGTTTGGCATCAGTAACGAATCCCTTCCAAAAGTGTTTGAATAAGTAGATTTTACTTGTTAACTAGGAATTATTTTTGACATAGAAGTCTGCTCTCTTCATAACCTTTACATCAGTAGCATATTACGTCAGTTTACTGCAGGAATGAAAGTTTTTGAAAAGCTGTTCATTCATGTCAGTTACTTCTCTGTTCATCCTAT
>NW_013820157.1:0-602 GCF_000517525.1 Limulus polyphemus
CGGTCTTTCAATATGATACCAGGATCAGTTGGTCTTTCGCCATGATACCAGGATCAGTCGGTTTTTCACCCTGCTACAAGGACCAGTCTGTCTTTCAATACGATACCAGGACCAGTCTGTCTTTCACCCTGATGCCAGGACCATTCGGTCCTTCAACATGATACCAGGATCAGTCTGTCTTTCAACATGATACCAGGACCAGTCTGTCTTTCACCCTGCTACAAGGACCAGTCTGTCTTTCAATACGATACCAGGACCAGTCTGTCTTTCACCCTGATACCAGGACCAGTCGGTCTTTCAACATGATACAAGGACCAGTCGGTCTTTCAACATGATACGATATTCAGATTCTTGAAATAACATGGAATCTTAGTTATATTAGAACAAAACATTTTAGAAAATAAAAATATACTCTATAAGTAAGTGTGTCACACTTGGGGAAAACTAAAAAATAGTACTCTATATGTAAGTGTGTCACACTTGGAAAAAACTATAAAATAGAAATATACTGTATAAGTAAGTATGTCACACTTGGGGAAAATTGGAACCTAGAAAATATACTCTATAATTGTCACACTTGGGAAACTAGAGAATAAAAACAT
>NW_013820158.1:0-991 GCF_000517525.1 Limulus polyphemus
AGAAAGGCTAACGATGAGTATGGTGGTTATAAATTATTTAACTAGAGTTACACCTAGGTATTCGTAGAGTAGTAGTACCAAGAAAGGCTAAAGATGAACTTGGTGGTTCTAAATTCTGTAATTAGAGTTACACCTAGGTATTCGTGGAGTTGTTGTACCAAATAACGCTATAGATGAGTATGGATGTTACAAATTTGGTAACAAGAGTAACACTTAGGTGTTCGTGGAGTTGTTGTACCAAATAACGCTAAAGATGTGTATGGGGGTTATAAATTCGGTAACCAAAGTAAAACCAAAGTGTTCATGGAGTAGTTGTACCAAGTAAGGCTAAAGATGAAGATGGTGGATATAAATTCGGTAACTAGAGTTACACCTAACTGTTCATGGAGTAGTTGTACCAAGTAAGGCTAAAGATGAGTATGGTGGCTATAAATTCTATAACAAGAGTTACACATATGTGTTCATACTCCATTACTTGGTACAACCATCTTTAGCCTGGAACTCTAGTTACCGAATTTATAACCACCATATTACAACAACTCCACGAATACCTAGGTACAACTACTCCATGAACACTTAGGTTTAACTCTAGTTACCGAATTTATCACCCCCATACTCATCTTTAGCGTTATTTGCTACAACAACTCCACGAACACCTAGGTGTAACTCTAGTTACTGAATTTGTAACCACCATACTCATCTGTAGCGTTATTTGGTTCTTTAGCATTACTTGGCCACCATACTCAGTACCAAATAACGCTACAGATGAGTATGGTGGTTACAAATTCTGTAACTAGAGTTACACCTACGGGTTCGTAGAGTAATTGTACTAAATAACTTCTCATCTTTAGCACTTGGTACAACTGCTCCACGAACATCTAGGTGTAACTCTAGTTACCGAATTTATAACCACCAAAGGCTCAAGATGAACATGGTGGTTATAAATTCGGTAACTAGAGTTACACCTAGGTATTCGTGGAGTTGTTGTACC
>NW_013820159.1:0-463 GCF_000517525.1 Limulus polyphemus
CACTTAGGTAAATATCACGTCAGATCAAGCATAACACATCTAATCACTTAGGTGAATATCACGTTAGATCAAGCATAACACATCTAATCACTTAGGTATATATCACGTTAGATCAAGCATAACACATCTAATCACTTAGGTGAATATCACGTTAGATCAAGCATAACACATCTAATCACTTAGGTAAATATCACGTTAGATCAAGCATAACACATCTAATCACTTAGGTGAATATCACGTTAGATCAAGCATAACACATCTAATCACTTAGATAAATATCACGTTAGATCAAGTATAACACATCTAATCACTTAGGTGAATATCACGTTAGATCTACCATAACACATCTAATCACTTAGATAAATATCACGTTAGATCAAGTATAACACATCTAATCACTTAGGTAAATATCACGTTAGATCAAGCATAACACATCTAATCACTTAGGTGAATATCACGTTAG
>NW_013820160.1:0-464 GCF_000517525.1 Limulus polyphemus
CATCCCAGTAGCCATATAACTTCTGTTTTCTATAAACTACATCACCGATTCTTCCCACTAGCCATATAACTTCTGTATTCTATAAACTACATCATCGATTCTTCCAGGGAGCTTAATAACTTCTGTATTCTATAAACTACATCATCGATTCTTCCAGGGAGCTTAATAACTTCTGTATTCTATAAACTACATCACCCATTCTTCTTAGTACCCATTTAATTTCTGTATTCTATAAACTACATCACCGATTATTCTTAGTACCCATATAACATCTGTATTCTATAAACTACATCACCGATTCTTCCCAGTAGCCATATAACTTCTGTATTCTATAAACTACATCACCGATTGTTCCCAGTACTCGTATTACTTCTGTATTCTATAAACTACAGCACCGATTGTTCCCAGTAGTCGTATTACTTCTGTATTCTATAAACTACATCACCGATTCTTCCCACTAACCA
>NW_013820161.1:0-661 GCF_000517525.1 Limulus polyphemus
TATATGTGTGTTGGTAAACAGTGAAGATGTTCATTATTCAGATAATATATGTGTGTTGGTAAACAGTGAAGATGTTCATTATTCAGATGATACAGGTTTGTTAGTAAACAGTGAAGATGTTCATTATTCAGATGATACAGGTTTGTTAGTAAACAGTGAAGATGTTCATTATTTAGATAATATAGGTGTGTTGGTAAACAGTGAAGATGTTCATTATTTAGATAATACAGGTTTGTAAATGGTGAAGATGTTCATTATTCAGATAATATAGGTGTGTTGGTAAACAGTGAAGATGTTCATTATTTAGATAATACACGTTTGTAAATGGTGAAGATGTTCATTATTCAGATAATACAGGTTTGTTGGTAAACGGTGAAGATGTTCATTATTCAGATAATGTAAGTTAGTAAATGGTGAAGATGTTCATTATTTAGATAATTCAGGTGTGTTGGTAAACAGTGAAGATGTTCATTATTTAGATAATACACGTTTGTAAATGGTGAAGATGTTCATTATTTAGATAATACACGTTTGTAAATGGTGAAGATGTTCATTATTCAGATGATACATGTTTGTTGGTAAACAGTGAAGATGTTCATTATTTAGATAATACACGTTAGTAAATGGTGAAGATGTTCATTATTCAGATAATACAGGTTTG
>NW_013820162.1:0-463 GCF_000517525.1 Limulus polyphemus
GTCAACACCCTACTGAAGTAGGCCACCACATGTTCGTTTTCGCCCACTTTCTGATACAACACTCCTCCAATTCCTACATTACTTGCATCACAATCCAGTATGTACGGCAGTGAAGGATCTGGAACCTTTAAAAGTGGAGCAGAGGCCAATTTTTCCTTCAACGTCTTGAAAGAATGCTGGCAAGAAACTGTCCATTCAAACTTCTGGCCTTTTTTAGTCAAATCATGTAGTGGAGCAGCTATAGTTGCAGGTTTTCTTGCAACTGCTGTTGTCTCTCTTCTTGTTTCTTTTCTTTTTCCTCTAACAACTGTTGTAATTTCTCTTCTCGTTCTTCTTGTTTCTTTTCTTGTTTATTTTCTCGTTCTTCTTGTTTCTTTTCTTTTTCCTCTAACAACTGCTGTAATTTCTCTTCTTGTTTATTTTCTTTCTCCTCCAACAACTGCTGTAATTTCTCTTCTTGTTT
>NW_013820163.1:0-463 GCF_000517525.1 Limulus polyphemus
CTTAAAGTTTTATAAAGTGGATTTACACATTTCGTTGTCTACGATTACAATTCGTTTGTATTGTGCTGGAAATGTTATATTTAAAGAAGTTCTGTTACGATAAAGATACTATTTGGCTGGAAATGTTTTGCGGGTCTCTGCTAGTTTATAACTAATGACCGGCAGTAGCAGTTTAAGTGAGCAAATGTAACTAATGTAAACAACTTGTAAGTTTATTTCATTTTATCGTTAAAACTTAAATTTCTCTATGTTGTTAAATAAGTTTTTGTTTAATAGTTTCTTTAATTGGAAATATATTAACTTTTAACCTGAATTTTAAAATATCAATTCTCAAAAATTGTGTGTGTTTGTTTGTTTATAATTAAGCACAAAGCTACGCAATGGGCTATCTGTGCTCTGCCCACCACGGTTATCGAAACCCGGATTCTAGCGTTGTACGTCCGCAGACATACCGATGTGCCAC
>NW_013820164.1:0-1054 GCF_000517525.1 Limulus polyphemus
AAATGGAAGTTGATGACGCTTCCTTGGCAACATATGGAAACTATTGTTAGATTGTTGAATCAAGTTCACGATACGGAAACCAAGATGGAAGTTGGTGACGCTTCCTTGGCAACATAAAAAACTGTTTGTTTCGGATCTTCACGTAAAACAAGACACGGACTATCTTCACTACCTGTTCGTAATTTGAACTGATGGAGTAGTGGAAAGGTAACTAGCCCACGGCAACCACAACCAACTCTTGGGCTACTCTAACCGAATATTGGGAATAAACCGTCACTCTTATTACGCAACCACGGCCCAGAATTCGCGATTTTACACCAAGTGGACGCGTACAATCGAACTGCGGATTCACAGTCTGGCACGCGAACCACTAGGCCACGCCCGGCCAAATAAAAAGCTATTATGAAAAAAGTTTAATGAATCTGAAGATGTTTAAAATGTAATGCTGTAAGGGTACGACTGATAGATATTAACAAGTTGATAAAGGCCATCACCAAGCCACCATATCCTACGACTGACAGATATTAACAAGTTGATAAAGGCCATCACCAAGCTACCACATCCTACGACTGACAGATATTGATCGTAGGATATGGTGGCTTGGTGATGGCCTATGTCAACTTGTTAATATCTGTCAGTCGTAGGATATGGTGGCTTGGTGATGGCCTATGTCAACTTGAAAACTCTAGCCCTGGTGAGCCTGAGAAGCTATAGAAAACAATTATACACAAAACTCTAGCCCTGGTGAGCCTGAGAAATGAACCGAAAAGGTTATTTTCGACCTTAACATGTGAAGAAGAGTGGGTAAAAGTGGCTTGGTGATGGCCTTTATCAACTTTTTAATATCTGTCAGATAGAAAACAATTATACACAAAACTCTAGCCCTGGTGAGCCTGAGAAATGATAGAAAACAATTATACACAAAACTCTAGCCCTGGTGAGCCTGAGAAATGATAGAAAACAATTATACTATAGAAAACAATTATACACAAAACTCTAGCCCTGGTGAGCCTGAGAAGCTGGCTTCTCAGGCTCACAAGGGCTAGAGTTTTGT
>NW_013820165.1:0-465 GCF_000517525.1 Limulus polyphemus
CTGTTCCAGCTGCCACTGTTGCAGGTTTTCATGAAACTGCTGTTGTCTCTCTTCTTGTTTCTTTTCTCGTTCTTCTTGTTTCTTTTCTTTTTCCTCTAACAACTGTTGTAATTTCTCTTCTTGTTTCTTTTCTTTTTCCTCCAACAACTGCTGTAATCTCTCTTCTAGTTTAATTTCTCGTTCTTCTTGTTTCTTTTCTTTTTCCTCTAACAACTGCTGTAATCTCTCTTCTTGCTTAATTTCTCGTTCTTCTTGTTTCTTTTCTCGTTCTTCTAGTTTCTTTTGCTGCTCTTGTATTGCTGCCATCAAGTCTGGTAAGTTGTAGTTTGATTTTCCGCCTCTCGTTTCCATTTTTTTTTCGTTCCACTTCTGACACCAATTTGTTACGTCTCCGTTTGTTAATTAACTTTCCGTAACTTTGTTCCGACGAAACTTTAGCGACACAAGTCCTTACTTAATAAAACT
>NW_013820166.1:0-464 GCF_000517525.1 Limulus polyphemus
GATTTGTTATTTGTATCCTTAGAACCCTGGCACATGTAATAATTGGATTTCGTATTTGTATTCTTAGAACCCTGGCACACATGTAATAATTTCCACCCCTTCTTGAAGGTTGTGATCCATGGTTTAGGAATTACTGTATCAATCTAACATTAAGGTTAATCAGTGTGATACAAGATATATACACACACACACAAACATACTTTCAAAATAAGTATTAATGCATGTTGCACCACCTTCTTGGGTGATATAGTGATTATTAGATCAACATAGACGTTACACAGTGTGCGGACAATTTGTTGAATGATATAATGATTATTAAATCAATATTAATGCAAGGCAGTGTATGTGTGACACTGTTTTAAATGATATAATGATTATTATATCACCATTAATGTAAGGCAGTGTATGTGTAACACTGTTTTAAATGATATAATGATTATTATATCACCATTAATGTAAGGCTG
>NW_013820167.1:0-464 GCF_000517525.1 Limulus polyphemus
GTTCATGCTCTGTTGTTCTATAAGCCATCAAGAGTGAAGGGAGTAAGGCATTCCAGTCATCTTGGCGGCTATTACAAAACTTTGCCAATTCCTGTCCCAGTGTCCAATTGTACTTTTCTACCACCCCACCAGACTGTGGGTGAAGTGGCGTTGTTCTAGTCTTTCGTATGCCAAACAACTTGCAGCATTCTTGGAACACAGCTGATTGAAAGTTGCGGCCTTGATCCGAATGCAGTTTATATGGCATACCAAATCTGAAGAAGAAATCACTAATAGCTGAAGCTACAGTTGATTTGGTATTGCATATGCCTCAGATCACTTGGTGAAATAATCATCACCACACAAATGTACCTGTTTCCAGCACGAAATGGGGGCAATGGACCAGCAATGTTAATAGCTACTCTTTCCATTAGTGCACCAACTTCATATAACTTCATTGGAGCACGTCCCTTATGCTTGAGTCC
>NW_013820168.1:0-464 GCF_000517525.1 Limulus polyphemus
AATAGTTACCCACACTGGTCCCACAATCTTTAGTAATGTCCTGTCACACCATAAAGCTTCTGTATGGCTTCTGGTACTCCTTCGTGATCTAACACCTTGATGCTCACAAGGGTTTGCTGAGATGCAGAGTTTATAACAAAGTTGCACCTTTGGCCATCTAGCTTTCCTGTCACATAGACACTGTGTGTGCTTAGCATTTTACACCTAGTTGTTGGAACTTTCACGATGGGGGTTGGTGAGTGTCCCTCAACACCAACCACACTGGTCTCCTTGAGGCTGACTTGTTGGTAATATTCCTCCTACACTGGCTTCTCAGATGTCCTTGCTCCCCACAGTTCCAACAGCCTTTCCTGCTGTATCATCTCCCCTGTGTTGAAGTTGTCAGCTTTGAGCTCTCTTGTGCCCAGGTTTATTACAGTGCCAGCAAAATCCCTCAAACCTCTCTGAAAGCTGACCTTTTCTGG
>NW_013820169.1:0-612 GCF_000517525.1 Limulus polyphemus
GATAATAATTCGGTAACTATAGTTACACCTAGGTATTTATGAAGTAGTTGTACCAAGTAAGGCTAAAGATGAGTATGGTGGTTATAAATTCGGTAACTAGAGTTACACATAAATATTCATGGAGTAGTTGTACCAAATAACGTTAAAGAGGAGTGTGGTGGTTATAAATTCGGTAACTATAGTTACACCTAGCTGTTATGGAGTAGTTGTACCAACTAAGGCTAAAGATGACTATTGTGGTTATAAAATCTGTAACTAGAGTTACACCTAGGTGTTTATGGAGTAGGTGTACTAAGTAAGGATAAAGATTAGTATCGTGGTTATAAATTCGGTAGCTATAGTTAAACGTAGGTGTTCATAGAGTAGTTGTACAATAAAGGTTAAAGATGAGTATGATGGTTATAAATTCGGTAACTATAGTTACACCTAGGTGTTTATGTAGTAGTTGTACCAATTAAGGCTCAAGATGAGTATGGTGGTTATAAATTCTGTATCTAGAGTTACACCTAAGTGTTCATGGAGTAGTTGTACCAAGTAAGGCTAAAGATAAGTATGGTGGTTATAAATTCCGTAACTGTAGTCACAACTAAGTGTTTATGGGGTAGTTTTACT
>NW_013820170.1:0-464 GCF_000517525.1 Limulus polyphemus
TGAATCAAGATTAGCTCAATTTTCGGACAGTGGAAGGATATGTGTCTGGAGAATGCCTCACCAAGAGTTTTGGCTCAACAGATTGCAGCCAACTGTGAAGCATGGTGGTTTCAGCGTGATGGTTTGGGGAGCTGTTTGTGTTGGTGGGATATCGAGCTTAGTCGAGTGCGTTGGCAACATAAATTTTGCGAAATATGTCGAAATATTGGAGAAAGGACTCTTGCCACTTTATTCCTCGGGTTTCGTGGGCAAGAACACAACGTTGTTCCAGGAAGATGGAGCACCGTGTCACACTGCTAGAAACACCCAAAAATGGCAGGAAGAAAATGGTATTCAGAAGTTGCCCTGGCCGAGCCAGTCTCCTGACATGAACCCCATTGAAAACCTCTGGGCCATACTTGACCGGCAAGTCAAGAAACAACCAAAAAACCAACTTCGAAAAGCGATCTACTCCAAGTTTTGAA
>NW_013820171.1:0-464 GCF_000517525.1 Limulus polyphemus
GAAGCTGACTTGTTGGTGGTATTTTTCTTACACTGGCTCCTCAGATGTCCTTGCTCCCCACAGTTCCAACAGCCTTTCTTGGTAGCAGCCTTTACTGCTGTATCGTCTTCCCTGTGTTGAAGTTTCCAGCATTGAGCTCTCTTTTGCCCAAGTTTATTACAGTGCCAGCAAAGTCCCTCAAACCTCTCTGAAAGCTGACCTTTTCTGGCTTTGAATCCAGATGACTGTACCAACCTCGGTACCTCTGTGCTGGACTTAACGTAGGATTCAAATTCGAGAGCTCTGACCATTGCATCCTGCATGGTAGAGGGGTGTGCTTGCTTCACTTGTATCTTAAGTTGTGGACTGTCCAAGGCATCTACGAACTGATCCCTTAGCAACAACTTGAAGAGATCAGGTGGTGCAGTTGGGTAGGCCTTGTGTGCCATGCTCCCCAAGTCCTGTGCCAGCTCTTGCAGGCTCTC
>NW_013820172.1:0-691 GCF_000517525.1 Limulus polyphemus
GGGGTGCTTAACTTTTTTCCAGGTGTATATATATATATATACACACTAGTCTAACTGGGAGTATGAAAATTAACCCATTAAGTAATGTAGATCATTTAATACATATATACACTAGTCTAACTAAGAGTATGAAAATTAACCCATTAATTAAGGTAGATCATTTAATACATATATATACACTAGTCTAACTAGGAGTATGAAAATTAACCCATTAATTAATGTAGCTCGTTTAATATTATATATATTAGTCTAACTAGGAGTATGAAAATTAACCCATTAATTAATGTAGCTCATTTAATACATATATATACACAAGTCTAACTAGGAGTATGAAAATTAACCCATTAATTAATGTAGATCATTTAATGTATATATACACCAGTCTAACTAGGAGTATGAAAATTAACCCATTAATTAATGTAGATCATTTAATACATATATATACACAAGTCTAACTAGGAGTTATATATATATATTAAATGAGCTACATTAATTAATGGGTTAATTTTCATTAATTTTCATACTCCTAGTTAGACTTGTGTATATATATGTATTAAATGAGCTACATTAATTAATGGGTTAACCTCATTTAATACATATATATACTTAAGTCTAACTAGGAGTATGAAAATTAACCCATTAATTAATGTAGATCATTTAATGTATATATACACCAGTCTAACTAGGAGTA
>NW_013820173.1:0-645 GCF_000517525.1 Limulus polyphemus
GTTGAAACCTAGTTACTGGTACAAACAGTTAATAGTTTAAACCTAGTTACTGGTACAAACAGTTAATAGTTTAAACCTAGCTACTGGTGCAGACAGTTAATACTTTAAACTTAGCTACTGGTACAAACAGTTAATAGTTTAAACCTAGCTACTGGTACAGACAGTTAATACTTTAAACCTAGCTACTGGTACAGACAGTTAAAACTTTAAACCTAGCTACTGGTACAAACAGTTAATACTTTAAACCTAGCACTGGTACAAACAGTTAATAGTTATACCTAGCTACTAGTACAGACAGTTAATAGTTTAAACCTAGCTACTGGTACAGACAGTTAATACTTTAAACCTAGCTAGTGGTACAGACAGTTAATAGTTTAAACCTAGCTACTGGTACAAACAGTTAATACTTTATACCTAGCTACTGGTACAGACAGTTAATAGTTTAAACCTAGCTACTGGTACAGACAGTTAATACTTTAAACCTAGCTAGTGGTACAGACAGTTAATAGTTTAAACCTAGGCTAGTGGTACAGACAGTTAATAGTTTATACCTAGCTACTAGTACAGACAGTTAAAACTTTAAACCTAGCACTGGTACAAACAGTTAATACTTTATACCTAGCTACTAGTACAGACAGTTAATAA
>NW_013820174.1:0-464 GCF_000517525.1 Limulus polyphemus
ATAAATATATGGACTGTTCTAATGTGTATATAAATATATGGACTGTTCTAATGTGTATATAAATATATGGATTGTTCTAATGTGTATTTACATATATGGATTGTTCTAATGTGTATTTACATATATGGATTGTTCTAATGTGTATTTACATATATGGATTATTCTAATGTGTATTTACATATATGGATTATTCTAATGTGTATATAAATATATGGACTGTTGTAAGATGTATTTACATATATGGACTGTTGTAAGGTGTATTTACATATATGGATTGTTGTAAGGCGTATATAAATATATGGATTGTTGTAAGGCGTATATAAATATATGGACTGTTGTAAGGTGTATATAAATATATGGACTGTTCTAATGTGTATATAAATATATGGACTGTTCTAATGTGTATATAAATATATGGACTGTTCTAATGTGTATATAAATATATGGACTGTTCTAATGTGTAT
>NW_013820175.1:0-487 GCF_000517525.1 Limulus polyphemus
TATCTATGGCCTTCAAAAAGTTGACGACTCTACATGTTTCGTCGTTACAACGTCATCCTTAGGAATAACGTCGAAACACGTAGAGTCATCAACTTTTTGAAGGCCATAGATAGGCCTAAATAAAATATTTTTAATTGTGTACCAGTTTAACATTGAATATTATTTATGATTTTAGTCAAGACATATTGGAGGAGCAAGCTCAACACTGACACCTGACTAATGAGGATTGTATTGCAGTCTTCTGACTCAGCTTTTGCCATCCATCACTGAAACCAGAGAAAAAGGCACCTCTTTTAGCCCCCCACCGTACGGAATGAGGGACCAAAAACAAATATGACAGTAAAGAAGAAAAAGAGCCAGAAATTAACTTTGTTGATGATGATGACAATGAACTTGGAGAACTGAATGATGATGTATACGTTAGCGGCAGCAACGTTACGATACCACATAATGTATACATTAGCGGCAGCAACGTTACGATACCACA
>NW_013820176.1:0-464 GCF_000517525.1 Limulus polyphemus
CGTATTACACGTTAACATGCTTTAACATTACATATTACACGTTAACATGCTCTAACTTTACATATTAGACGTTAACATGCTCTAACTTTACTTATTACACGTTAACATGCTTTAACATTACATATTACACGTTAACATGCTCTAACTTTACATATTACACGTTAACATGTTCTAACTTTACGTATTACACGGTAACATGCTTTAACATTACATATTACGTGTTAACATGCTTTAACATTACATATTACACGTTAACACGCTCTACCATTGTGTATTACATGTTAACATGCTCTAACTTTACATATTACACGTTAACATGCTTTAACATTACATATTACACGTTAACATGCTCTACCATTATGTATTACACGTTAACATGCTCTAACATTACATATTACACGTTAACATGCTCTACCATTATGTATTACATGTTAACATGCTCTAACTTTACATATTACACGTTC
>NW_013820177.1:0-464 GCF_000517525.1 Limulus polyphemus
ATACAGTCTACAGTTATGACTTAGAATACAGTTTAACATATTGATGTATGTATAGCAAGTAGACTACTCTTTGATTATGACTTAGAATACAGTTTAACATATTGATGTATGGATAGCAAGTAGACTACTCTTTGATTATGACTTAGAATACAGTTTAACATATTGATGTATGTATAGCAAGTAGACTACTATTTGATTATGACTTAGAACATAGTTTAATGTATTGATGTATGGGAGACTGGAAGATAGTTTAATATATTAATGTACGAATGTTGATTGATGTCTTTGATAAATAACAACCTTCCTTTAAACAAAAATGACCTTAACTAGCACCACGCGTAATTAAATCACGAATCACCATGTGTTTGTTTCAGTAGCTATTTTGGTGAATGTATAAGAAAACAAAAATAACACTTGGTAAGAGCTTAATATATTTTGTAATATTCTTGAAAACTCAGGCCCAG
>NW_013820178.1:0-500 GCF_000517525.1 Limulus polyphemus
TAGTACGTTAGTATATAATAGGACACTGAAACGGACTTACAGACTGGTATACGACTACTGTATGACTTAATGTATCTGGATGAAAACTGTTACAACTGCTACAAATAAGATAGTACGTTAGTATATAATAGGACACTGAAACGGACTTACAGACTGGTATCCGACTACTGTATGAGTTAATGTATCTAGATGAAAACTGTTACAACTGCTACAAGTAAGATAGTACGTTAGTATATAATAGGACACTGAAACGGACTTACAGACTGGTATTCGACTACTGTATGACTTAATGTATCTGGATGAAAACTGTTATAACAGCTACAAATAAGATAGTACGTTAGTATATAATAGGACACTGAAACGGACTTACAGACTGGTATCCGACTACTGTATGATTCAATGTATCTGGACGGAAACTGTTATAACTGCTATAAGTAAGATAGTACGTTAGTATATAATAGGACACTGAAACGGACTTACAGACTGATATACGACTACTG
>NW_013820179.1:0-915 GCF_000517525.1 Limulus polyphemus
CTTTGTACTTGGACATGACAAACATCTAATTTGAACTAATGCTGCATTCAACATACCATGTGACATACAAAAATCAATATTTAGTTGTTTTTTTTAATATCTACTTTTAAATTAAGAACTTAACTAATGGATCATATTAAAATTTGAATTATAATCTACAATTTGATACCAAACATATTGACATACATTCATAAAAATAGTAGTTCAATAAAATTTTGATTGTGAGTCTACAAACGCGATGACATAGCCTTTGACCCGTGATCATAGGAAGACCCGTAGAGATAGGGTTAAGCAGTTTGCTGATATCTCTTCTTTTACTTCAGTTATCTAATTTCTGACTTCATTAGTATCAAAGTGATACTTCTTCTATTGAAACAACACTTATCTCTATAGTGATGATAATACTTTTACCAAAACAATGTCTATTGTGATGATAATACTTTTACCAAAACAACACTTATCTCTATAGTGATGATAATACTTTTACCAAAACAACACTTATTCATCACTATAGAGATAAGTGTTGTTTTGGTAAAAGTATTATCATCTTTATAGACATAAGTGTTGTTCTGGTAAAAGTATTATCATCACTATAGAGATAAGTGTTGTTTTGGTAAAAGTATTATCATCTTTATAGAGATAAGTGTTGTTTTGGTAAAAGTATTATCATCTTTATAGAGATAAGTGTTGTTTTAGTAAAAGTATTATCATCTTTATAGAGATAAGTGTTGTTTTAGTAAAAGTATTATCATCTTTATAGACATAAGTGTTGTTCTGGTAAAAGTATTATCATCACAATAGAGATAAGTGTTGTTTTGGTAAAAGTATTATCATCACTATAGAGATAAGTGTTGTTTTGGTAAAAGTATTATCATCTTTATAGAGATAAGTGTTGTTTTGGTAAAAGTATTAGTC
>NW_013820180.1:0-464 GCF_000517525.1 Limulus polyphemus
ATAAAGGATTTATCAATACTGTGTACTGTCAATAAGAAGACACAAGATTTAACAATAATTTGTCCTGTGAATAAGAATATAAAGGATTTATCAATACTGTAAACTGTCAATAAGAATACACAAGATTTAACAATACTATGTCCTGTCAATAAGAAGATAGATGATTTATCAATACTGTGTCCTGTCAATAAGAAGATACAGAATTTATCAATACTGTGTACTGTCAATAAGAAGACACAAAATTTAACAAAATTGTATCCTATCAATAAGAAGATAAAGGATTTACCAATACGGTGTTCTGTCAATAAGAAGACACAAGATTTAACAATAATGTGTCCTGTCAATAAGAATATACAGGATTTATCAATACTGTGTACTGTCAATAAGAAGACACAAAATTTAACAAAATTGTATCCTATTAATAAGAAGATAAAGGATTTATCAATACTGTGTACTGTCAATAA
>NW_013820181.1:0-945 GCF_000517525.1 Limulus polyphemus
GAGATATGACTCCTAATGTTGTAATGATACCGAAGGTTTGGATACAAGATATGACTTCTAATGTTGTAATGATACCGAAGGTTTGGAAACAAGATATGACTTCTAATGTTGTAATGATACAGAAGGTTTGGATACAAGATACAAGGTTTAGAGAAAAGACATGACTGCAATTATTGTGATGATAGCTAAGGTTTGGATACAAGATACGACTTCTAATGTTGTAATGATACCCATTACAACATTAGAAGTCATATCTTGTCTCCAAACCTTAGCTATTATTGCAACATTAGAAGTCGTATCTTGTATTGAAACCTTCGGTATCATTACAACATTAGAAGTCATATCTTGTCTCCAAACTTAGGTATCATTACAACATTTGAAGTCATATCCTTTCTCCAAACCTTAGGTATCATTACAACATTTGAATTCATATCTTGTATCCAAACCTTAGGTATCATTACAACATTAGATTTCATATCTTTTCTCCAAACCTTAGCTATCATCACAACAATTGAAGTCACGTCTTGTCTCCAAACCTTAGCTATCATCACAACAATTGAAGTCACGTCTTGTCTCCAAACCTTAGCTATCATCATAACAATTGAAGTCACGTCTTGTCTCTAAACCTTGTATCTTGTATCCAAACCTTCGGTATCATTACAACATTAGAAGTCATATCTTGTATCCAAACCTTACATATCTTGTATCCAAACCTTAGGTATTAACCTTAGGTATCATTACAACATTAGAAGTCATATCTTGTCTCCAAACCTTAGCTATTATTACAACATTTGAAGTCATATCTTGTATCCAAACCTTCGCTATCAATACAACATTAGAAGCGGGATACAAGATATGACTTCTAATGTTGTAATGACACTTAAGGTTTGGAGACAAGATATGACTTCTAATGTTGTAATGATACCGAAGGTTTGGATACAAGAA
>NW_013820182.1:0-464 GCF_000517525.1 Limulus polyphemus
TACAGACATCGGTCTTGCTTAACAAAATCTGCCTACAAAAAAAATATATATACAAAAATTGTTTAGCATATTATTTGAAATATCTATAATTTATATTTATAAATTACTTAACGTATTATCAGAATACGCCTTTAAAATAGATACAGGGTAGGGCTAAAGCTAGGGACTACTTTGATCTGTAACTGTTTTTATTAGTTCAGATATATATATATATATATTGAAGACTGCTTTTATTTCTCTGTGTTTCTATCAGTCCACGTGTATATTGAAGACTGCTTTTATTTCTCTGTGTTTCTATCAGTCCACACGTATATTGAAGACTGCCTTTATTTCTCTGTGTTTCTATTAGTCCACGTGTATATTGAAGACTGCTTTTATTTCTCTCTGTTTCTATCAGTCCACACGTATATTGAAGACTGATTTTATTTCTCTGTGTTTCTATCAGTCCACGTGTATATTGAAGA
>NW_013820183.1:0-1790 GCF_000517525.1 Limulus polyphemus
CTGTGTACTGTCAATAAAAAGACACAAGATCTATAAATAATGTGTACTATCAATAAGAACACACAAGATTTAACAATACTGTGTACTTTCAATATAGAAGACACAAGATTTAATAAAACTGTGTACTGTCTATAAGAAGACACAAGATTTAACAATACTGTGTACTGTCAATAAGAAGACACAATATTTATAAATACTGTGTACTATCAATAAGAACACACAAGATTTAACAATAACGTGTACTGTCAAAAAGAAGACACAGTATTCAACGATAATGTGTACTGTCAATAAGAAAACACAAGATTTAACAAAAATGTGTCCTGTCAATAAGAAGACACAAGACTTAACAATACTGTGTACTGTCAATAAGATGGCACAAGATTTAACGATTCTCTGTACTGTCAATAAGAAGACACAATATTTAACAATACTGTGTACTGTCAATAAGAAGACACAAGATTTATGAAGACACAAGATTTAACAATACTGTGTACTTTTTATTGACAGTACACAGTATCGTTAAATCTTGTGGAAGACACAAGATTTAACGATACTGTGTAGTTTCAATTAGAAGAAACAAGATTTAAAAAAACTGTGTAATGTCAATAAGAAGACACACGATTTAACAGTACTGTGTACTATCAATAAAAAGACAGAAGATTTAACGATAAGTACACAGGTCAATAAGAAGACATTCTTATTGAAAGTACACAGTATCGTTAAATCTTGTGTCTTTTTATTGATAGTACACAGTATTGTTAAATCGTGTGTCTTCTTATTGACAGTACACAGTTTTGTTAAATCTCTTTTTTTCTTATTGAAACTACACAGTATCATTAAATCTTGTGTCTTCTTATTGACAGTACACAATATTGTTAAATCTTGTGTGTTCTTATTGATAGTACCCAGTATTTATAAATCTTGGACACAAGATTTAACGATACTGTGTACTGTCATTAAGAAGACACAAGAATTAACGATACTGTGTACTGTCATTAAGAAGACACAAGATTTAACGATACTGTGTACTATCTATAAAAAGACACAAGATTTAACGATACTGTGTACTGTCAATAAGAAGACACAAGATTTAACGATACTGTGTACTTTCAATAAGAAGACACAAGATTTAACGATACTGTGTACTGTCATTAAGAAGACACAAGATTTAACGATACTGTGTATTCTCAATAGGAAGACACAAGGTTTAACGACACTGTGTACTGTATATAAGAAGATACAAGATTTAACGATACTGTGTACTGTCAATAAGAAGACACAAGATTTAACAATACTGTGTACTCTCAATAAGAAGACACAAGATTTAACAACACTGTGTACTGTCAATAAAAAGACTATGTTAAATATTGTAGTACACAGTTTCTTATTGACCCTTGTGTCATTTAACAATACTGTGTACTGTCAATAATTAAATCTTGTGTCTTCTTATAATTTAACAATACTGTGTACTCTCAATAAGAAGACACACGATTTAGAAATACTGTGTAGTATCTATAAAAAGACACAAGATTTAACGATAGTGTGTACTGTCAATAAGAGGACACAAGATTTAACGATACTGTGTACTGTCAATAAGAAGACACAATATTCAACGATACTGTGTACTGTCAATAAGAAGACACAAGATTTAACGATAATGTGTACTGTCAATAAGAAAACACAAGATTTAACAATAATGTGTCCTGTCAGTAAGAAAACACAAGATTTAACAATAATATGTCCTGTCAATAAGAAGACACAAGATTTAAGAATACTGTGTTCTGTCAATA
>NW_013820184.1:0-461 GCF_000517525.1 Limulus polyphemus
AGATGTAAAGATTTATACTAGATGTAAAGTTTTATATTAGATGTAAAGTTTTATACCAGATGTAAAGTTTTATACCAGATGTAAAGATTTGTACTGGATGTAAAGTTTTATACCAGATGTAAAGATTTGTACTAGATGTAAAGTTTTATATTAGATGTAAAGTTTTATACTAGATGTAAAGTTTTATACCAGATGTAAAGATTTGTACTAGATGTAAAGTTTTATACTAGATGTAAAGATTTGTACTAGATGTAAAGTTTTATACTAGATGTAAAGATTTGTACTGGATGTAAAGTTTTATACCAGATGTAAAGTTTTATACTAGATGTAAAGTTTTATACTAGATGTAAAGATTTATACCAGATGTAAAGATTTGTACTAGATGTAAAGTTTTATACTAGATGTAAAGATTTGTACTAGATGTAAAGTTTTATATTAGATGTAAAGTTTTATACCAGATG
>NW_013820185.1:0-464 GCF_000517525.1 Limulus polyphemus
TTCGATGGAAACAGTAATGAATTTGTTCGGTTTCTCATGTCTTCAACACAAACAGTAATGAATCTGTTCAGTACCTTATATCTTCAATACAAACAGTAATGAATTTGTTCGTTTCCCAAGTCTTCAATATAAATTAGTAATGAATCTGTTCAGTTCCTTGTATCTTCAATACAAACAGTAATGAATTTGTTCGGTTTCTTATATATTTAATACAAACAGCAATGAATCTGTCCGGTTCCTTATATCTTCAATACAAACAGTAATGAATCTGTTCGGGCCCTTATATCTTCAAAACAGAGAATAATGAATCTGTTCTGATCCTCATGTCTTCAATGCAAACAGTAATGAATCTGATCGATTCCTCATGTGTTCAATACAAACAGTAATTAATCTGTTCGGTTCTTTTTCTTCAATGGAAACAGTAATGAATCTGTTCCGTTCATTGTATCTTCAATACAAACAAA
>NW_013820186.1:0-730 GCF_000517525.1 Limulus polyphemus
CGAATAAAACTGTTCTGTGCTGGAAGATTACTGAGATGATGGAATAAATATTAATTAGCTTAAAATAATGTGACTATGTTGAAGAAGACACTACAGTTAAAGAGATTTGGTCTAATACGTCCAAAATTTCAGAAATTTTATCTAATTACTTCTACTCACTTATCTGTCTGTTTGTCCATAAACCCGCCTGGGCTTTCTATAGCTGAAGTGCAGTTCTCAGTTACATCTATCTATATATATACACACACATACAAGAACAAAAATATGTGTATATATATATAGATAGATAGATAGATGTAACTGAGAACTGCACTTCAGCTATAGAAAGCCCAGGCGGGTTGGTAATCAAGTTCGCCACCATTTAATCAAGACGTAATTATATATATATTGTTATATTGTACTTTCGACTCGATTTCTTTTTCATAATTTAAACTTGAGAACAATAAATTAGCACTTCAACTGCCCACATTAAATATAACCCTGCCGACCCTCACTCATCTAATGACTATGTTCACTATTAGAGCGAACATACACATTAAACAATACAAGTGAGTAATCATTAAATTTACAATTAATGGCTACCATTCTCCCAAACTGATCCACATAATACAAACTCAGAAAGTGAAGGATGCACAAACACTGTCACCTTCTGTCTATCCAGCATTAGATTAAGAAAAAACCCTGACCAAAATATACGAACTAAGTATAAATATTCATCATTGAAATATTC
>NW_013820187.1:0-464 GCF_000517525.1 Limulus polyphemus
GAGGTACAGCATTTGAAGACTATTAATAACAGCTCTTATCCTGAGGCTCGGAAGCTATTGTTCCCTACTACATCTCGGACATATGCCACTGCACTACGCTCCACTGCTACAGTGGGAGTGCCTCCATCTGAGTCTTTTTCATGCCATGTGATAGGTCTTCTGCCCTCCATGGATAATAGAGTTGATAGGTCTACATCTGTTCCAACCTCTGTCCCCACTATTCCTTCCAGTGACTGCCTGGGTCATCCTCCTCGGGCAACAGACTCTGGTGTCCGTGCGGGTCCTTCTTTGGCCCCTAAATGCAGGACGGACATTCGATCACGTCTTCAGTCATTGGATTCTAATTCTGATGACAGAGATCTGCCTGCTCGATCAAGGGCAGGATCCATGGATGTCGATCGACCTCCATCTAGTAAAGAAAAACAGCGTGGTTGTAAACCGAAGGATTCTCCACCCTGTTCCTC
>NW_013820188.1:0-321 GCF_000517525.1 Limulus polyphemus
CAGCTTGTGTCGTTGAGGAGGTACTAGGAATATTATCTTCCTCAGTTATTTGATTACTCTCCTCACTGTTAGAGGTAATATTTGGTGTATCTTCTGTTATTACCTTATCCTCTAATACTATGTTATCTTCTCTTTCTACTCTTGGTATTTCTGGTTCTGAGTCTATTATTTCTTCTTCATCATAAAAAGTAGACTCGAATCCACCTAAGTTATCAGTCTCTTTCTGAATATCGGCATCTTGTCGCTGGTTGTGGTTGTTCAGTTTCTCGTTCTATACATTCATATTGATACGGCTTATAATCTTTTACTTTCTTCAATCTA
>NW_013820189.1:0-461 GCF_000517525.1 Limulus polyphemus
ATACTTAATAAAGTTAATAATAAAATATACTTAGCCTGATTTATAAGTATAACCTACCTTTAACTTCAATAATAATATAAATATAGGCTGAATTTAAACTAACCGATATAAATTGGAAAAAAAAACAAATTACTACTCAAAATAAAACAACAAAGGAAATAATTGAATAAACTAAATTACCGTTACACGTATTAAGCCTATTAGTACTAAAATTTTCACCACTACACACTAAGCTAAAACTTTGACCGTTCTAATTTTATTTTCCAGTTTTACTATATATAGTTACTATTGTGTTATTTACTACAAGTTATAATACCAAATAACTTTTCAGAAATCTGTAATTAAAATACTTTTACTTTTGAAGGTTCTCCCTCTCCTGTTGCGCCCTCTAGCCTCCCATGGAATCATTGTCCACTTTGATTACTGATAGTTCTATACCTAATTTTTTTTTTCTCTATATA
>NW_013820190.1:0-463 GCF_000517525.1 Limulus polyphemus
ATTATTGTGAGTAAGGATCAACAAAATATATGTGTAGGTAAACGCTTAAATGTAGTTTTGTATTGTTACACAATCTGCATTTTCTAGAAACCCTCTACACGCCTATAAGTATAACCAACGCGACGCACCAAGAAAGGGAGTATCTATTATTAGTTTGCTATAGTCAGTGTGCTAGAAACTTCGGAAGCTATAACTGTAATTGTTATAAAGCTTATCAATCGGAAAACTTCATATATTTGACCAGGAGCATTTACAAAGTCCGAACATTACAAATAATTTAACTTCAGTGGATTCTCATCGGATATTAGTACTTTTACGAAAACATTACCTAACGTCATCGGTAGGAAAAATATCGCCGTGTCTGGCTGGTGAATAACGAAGGACAAAGCTAGCTAGCTCCCTGTGAAGTGAATTATACCTCCAACAACTCTTAATTAATTCGCTCATCGTGAACCTTGGATAA
>NW_013820191.1:0-463 GCF_000517525.1 Limulus polyphemus
GCAACAGTGGCAGCTCGAACAACAAAATAAACAAGAGAGGTTACAACAGTTGTTGGAGGAAAAAGAAAAGAAACAAGAAGAACGAGAACATAAACAGGAAGAGAGATTACAGCAGCTGTTGGAGGAAAAAGAAAAGAAACAAGAAGAACGAGAAAATAAACAAGAAAGAGATTACAGCAATGGCCAAGGTCTCTGGCAATACCGAGTGTTGTCATTCGGGCTTATTAATGCTCCAGCAACATTTGAGAGGCTGATGGAAAGAGTATTGGAAGGCCTACAATGGAGAATAGACCTAGTGTACCTATATGATGTCATTGTATTTGCAACAACTTTTGATGAGGAAATGTCCCGGCTAGAGGAAGTATTCAAGCGTTTGAAAGGAGCAAACCTCAAACTCCACCCCAAGAAATGCTACTTGTTCCAGAAAGAGGTGCTTTACTTAGGTCACATTGTAAGTGAGTAT
>NW_013820192.1:0-461 GCF_000517525.1 Limulus polyphemus
GATGGTGGAATAAGTCAGCGGCAAAATTCGCAGAATTTGGGAATCCTGCTTTCGACAAACAACAGAATCATCGTTCAGTTCAGGACATACGGCAAGGAAACAACTGAGCAGCGTCCGGGTCGTCCTGGTCCATCGGAGAGGACAAAAAGGGCTGTCAAGAGGAGCATCGAAATGGATCCCAGATTAACGACAGCAGAAGTGGCCAAAGTTGGTGGGATGAGCCCGAAATATGTTCAACGGATTCTCCACAGATTGGGTTATCGTTGCAGAGCAGCTAGAAGGAAGCCCTTATTAAGACCTGCCAACATAGTCAGACGAAAGAAGTGGGCAAGTAATATGATGACCAAGCCTCTGGACTTTTGGAAGACCGTATTGTTCCCAAACGGATCAAGATTCGCTCAATTTTCGAACAGTGGAAGGATATGGGTCTGGAGAATGCCTCACCAAAAATTTTGCCACAA
>NW_013820193.1:0-462 GCF_000517525.1 Limulus polyphemus
AACAGTGGCTTTTCCACGTGACGCGTCCTCAGTGGCATATTTTGTTCCATTGTTCACTTCTTTCCAACTGAAATTTCCTGGACCATGATAATGCCAAAGCCTGTTGGCATGCACCCCTTTGACTTACCTCGTCGACCACATTTTATTCAGAAAGTCAGGTCTGAGAGACAATCTACTATGTCATATGGGCCTTCCCATGGAGAAGACGTCTTAGGAGGCTTCCCTTTGGTCTTCCTGGGATTATACAACCACACCTTGTCTCCTGGTACAAAGCTGACTTCAGTAGATCTCTTATCATAACATAGCTTTATGGAATCAGCAGACATTTTCAAGTTTGAATGCACTTGATGGTGAATATCATCCATCCTTTCCAATAACACTTTCACAAACTGTGACACATTTTCAAGCAACTCTTCATAAGGTGGGCATCCTGTTAACAGATCCACTGGCAACTGAAGTTCC
>NW_013820194.1:0-462 GCF_000517525.1 Limulus polyphemus
TTCCATTTGTACTTCTTGCCACTGTTGTTGACTTTCCTGTAACTGTTGGAGACTTTCTTCTGTTTATTTTCTTTCTCTCCAACCACTGCTGTAGTCTCGCTTCTTGTTTATTTTCTTTCTCCTCCAATAGTTGTTGTAATCTCTCTTCTTGTTTCTTTTCTCGTTTTTCTTGTTTCTTTTCTTTTTCCTCCAACAACTGCTGTAACCTCTCTTGTTTATTTTGCTGTTCGAGCTTCCACTGTTGCAGGTTTTCTTGCCACTGCTGTAATCTCTCTTCTTGTTTCTTTTCTTTTTCCTCCAACAACTGCTGTAATCTCTTTTGTTTATTTTGCTGTTCCAGTTGCCACTGTTGCAGGTTTTCTTGCAACTGCTGTTGTCCCTCTTCTTGTTTCTTTTGTTGTTCTTGTATTGCTGCCATCAAATCTGCTAAGCTGTAGTTTGATTTGCCACTTCTCGTTTCCA
>NW_013820195.1:0-463 GCF_000517525.1 Limulus polyphemus
GTGAATAACAAGCCAGAATATTTAACGATACTGTGTACTGTTTATAAGAAGAGACAAGATTTAACGATAGTGTGTATTTACAAAAAGAAGACACAAGATTTAGCAATACTTTGTAGTGTCAATAAGAAGACACAATATTTAAAAATACTGTGTAGTGTTAATAAGAAGACACAAGATTTAACAATACTGTGTACTATCAATAACAAGCCATCAGAATTAACGATACTGTGTACTATCACTGACAAGCCACACGATTTAACGACACTGTGTAATATCACTGACAAGCCACACGATTTAACGATACTGTCAATATGAAGACACAAGATTTAACAATACTTTGTATTGTCAATAACAAGCCACAATATTTAACGATACTGTGTACTATCAGTGACAAACCACACGATTTTACAATACCATGTACTGTCAATAAGTAGACACAAGATTTAACAATACTGTGTACTGT
>NW_013820196.1:0-459 GCF_000517525.1 Limulus polyphemus
TTGACCATCGGGACAGACCATGGTGCATTACGCTGGTTAAGATCATTAAAGACCCCAGAGGGACAACTGGCACATTGGATCGAAAAGATACACCAGTATAATTATGATATTGAATACAGAGAAGGAAAATCTCATGGAAATGCCAACAAACTAAGCTGAAGACCCTGCAAAAATGACTGCAAAAGAGAGGTTGAACTAACCAGGTGCCATCAAGCTGAAGTCAAAGTGACTAAAGGAGTTGATGATGGTGAAGTGAAACCAAGTATAGATATTAAAGCAGAACAGGAGAAAGACCAAGATTTGAAGCCAATAATTGATTTTCTACAAGCAAGTGTTCTGCACCCTGCTTGGGAGAAGGTGTCTAGCTTAAGCCCTGTGACAAAGAACTATTGGGCACAATGGGACCAATTGAAGCTTGAAGATGGTATTCTCATCCGGAGATGGGGAACAGCAGATGGG
>NW_013820197.1:0-463 GCF_000517525.1 Limulus polyphemus
AATAACAGAACTGAAACATCATCTTATGTATTTGTATTCAGATATATATATGTATTCAGTTAAACTTGTATTCAGCTACATACATGTAATCAGTTATACTGGTATACAGATATATATATGTATTTAGTTACACTTGTATTCAGCTATGTATATGTAATCAGTTATACTTGTATTCAGCTATGTATATGTAATCAGTTATACTTGTACTCAGCTATATATATGTAATCAGCTATACTTGTATTCAGCTATATACATCTAATCAATTATACTTGTATTCAGATATATACATGTAATTAATTATACTTGTATTCAGATATATATATGTATTCAGTTAAACTTGTATTCAGCTACATACATGTAATCAGTTATACTTGTATTCAGATATATATATGTATTTAGTTACACTTGTATTCAGCTATGTATATGTAATCAGCTATACTTGTATTCAGCTATGTACATGTAA
>NW_013820198.1:0-575 GCF_000517525.1 Limulus polyphemus
TTTGTTACACGTCTCCACTCAGCACGACGAGTTTGTTCTATTGGTTTTGGACGTTTAAGTTTTGCAGAAACTGTTGTTTTCTGACGTGACTAGAACTGCTTTGTTAACCTGTTCTGATGTTTTTTTGCTGACTTTGACCGGCCATCCGTTATACAACCTTGCCACCTCGTGAATATAGGTTAATTCCAGGGGTTTATTCGTTCGTTGAATTTTTGTAATATTGTACTTATTTTTCATATGATGTCACACTGATTGCTGATTTACATTTTTTTACGGTTTGATAGGCCTTCATTTCTTTGTACCGTGAGAGAAGTACACTGGCAAAAATAATTAAAAGATAACACAGGCCTGCGATAGTTTTATTGTCTTGAAAGTTTTACATGTTCTACAGTAATTCCTGTACGCTGAATCCGAAAATTGCATCCATTTTTCTCCATCACGTACAGATTTTTCACAAAACATCATAATGCAATACATAAAAGAAAGACCACAACACGTAGTTTTGAGACTAAAAGACGTAGATTTCACACAAAAAAATCTGGATGAATGAGGATGGATATTCGTTTGACATCAAC
>NW_013820199.1:0-463 GCF_000517525.1 Limulus polyphemus
AACTCATTCCAAAGAACAACCGCTCTGTTAGAAAAATAAAATTGTTTTAAATGAAGATGACTCCTACTGTGCCAAAATTTATATTTGTGTCCCTTAGTTCTACTATTTTTGGTGTCAAGTATGAAAAAAAGATGATGCGTCAAAACTATCAATTCCCTTTACAATCTTAAACTCCTCAATCAGATCCCCTCTAATTATTCTTTTTTTCAAGAGAAAACAATTTGAGAGATTTCGACCTCTCCTTGTATGACAACCCCTCCATCCCAGGCACCATTCTAGTGACCCTCCTTTGAACACTTTGCAACAATTCAATGTCCTCCTAAGGTAAGGAGCCCAAGACTGAACACAATACTCCAAATAACCTAACCAAATGGCCTAACCAGTGGCCTATACAATGAAATTATAACCTATTTAGACTTGTATTCAATATTTCTATAGATACAACTTAAATTCCTATTTGCCC
>NW_013820200.1:0-463 GCF_000517525.1 Limulus polyphemus
CAACCACTAGAAATACTTGGACAGTTGACAGCAGCCGACAGACACAACTATAGAACACTGGTAGAGGCTCTGGAACTCAGGTAAGGAACCCAAAACCAGTCAGAAGTCTACAGGGCCAGGTTCAGGACGAGAGTCCATGCTAAAGGGGAGAGCCTGCAAGAGCTGGCACAGGACTTGGAGAGCATGGCCCACAAGGCCTACCCAACTGCACCACCCGATCTCCTCAAGTTGTTGCTGAGGGATCAGTTCGTAGATGCCTTGGACAGACCACAACTTATGATACAAGTGAAGCAAGCACACTCCTCTACCATGCAGGATGCAATGGCCAGAACTCTCGAATTTGAATCCTATGTTAAGTCCAGCACAGAGGTACCAAGGTTGGTACAGTCATCTGGATTCAAGGCCAGAAAAGGTCAGCTTTCAGAGAAGTTTGAGGGACTTTGCTGGCACTGTGCCAAACCTG
>NW_013820201.1:0-995 GCF_000517525.1 Limulus polyphemus
TAGTATTGCCATTGGAGTCAATCAGCTTTTTTTACGAACTATTTATAAAACTTCAAATTGCTTATTAGCCCTTGACTTTACTTATTATACGGTCCCTGATAACATCGGAGTCACATGGAAGAAAGTACTGAAAATATATTAATTAACTTCACTAATTATCGAAGAGTCCCCTACATGGAAACCAAACGTTTACACCGAGTTTAGTAACATAACATTGCTTTAAATGATTCAATATTTCCGGTAATGAGTAGTTGACAGTTTGACTGTTAAAACTGGTTTGTTAACACTATGGCACAAACGTTACCTTGACAACTGATTGTTTGTGGACGTTATTTTAGGTCTCGACGCGTGGACTACTTTTATGTAACTAGGGTTTTACAATATAGTCGAGAAAGGCCAATTCTTGAAGCAGACATAAATAAATAATGTTTTATGTCATGGAACGAGATGTTTCAGGACAACATACTGATGGAACGAGATGTTTCAGGACAACATACTGATGGAACGAGATGTTTCAGGACACAATACTGATGGAACAATATGTTTCAGGAACACGTAGTCATGGAACGAGATGTTTCAGGAACACGTAGTCATGGAACGAGATGTTTCAGGAACACGTAGTCATGGAACGACATGTTTCAGGACCACAGAACAATGTATTTATAGCTTTCATTTATTTTCATAACTGACTGATTTAGATCTTAAATATTGTGACCATCAGAGGGTTAATCCATGCGTTTAAAAGTCTCAAACAAAGACCATTAATGTTCGAACAGTGATCACTTCCAAAGAAACGTGACAAACACTATCTGAAGGAAAAGGTCAAATGTCTTAGATAAACAAGGATCTGTTGATGAACAGGTCCAATGGAATGTGGAGAATACAATGATGTGGAAAAGATAAAGGCGATTACAATTAAGATAAGATACATTTATTCACATCGTATACGCATGCATATATATAGAAGCTAAAAACTTTAGAAAAGCTATACAACT
>NW_013820202.1:0-995 GCF_000517525.1 Limulus polyphemus
GTATCGTTCTATGATAGATTTGTTGTAAATATATGAGTTAATTAAAACATTGACTACAGAAAAAAGTTAACAGTGGGTCATAGAACGATACTAGTTATCGGGACCAATTTAATCCACTCCGACTAAAGGAAACACACATAGATATATTGTAAATAGATGAGTTAATTAACACACTGGCTGAAGACTAAAGTCAAAATTTGGTCATAGAACGATACCAGCTATTGGGTCCTATTTAATGCAGTCGGACTTAAGGAAACCCATGTAAATCTTTTGTAAATATATGAGTTAATTAACACATTGCCTGCAGACTAAAGTCAACAGTAGGTCATAGAACGTTACAAGTTATTGGAACCTATTTAATGCACTCGTACTTAAAATCACATGTAGATATGTAGTAAATATATGAGTTAATTAACACATTGACTGCAGAAGAAAGTTAACAGTGGGTATGTGTTTCCTTAAGTCCGACTGGTTCAAATAGAAACAATTAAAAGCATCGTTCTATGACCCACTGTTGACTTTAGTCAGCAGCCAATGTGTTAATTAACTCATCTTTTTACAACATATCTACATGTGTTTCCTTAAGTCCGAGTGCATTAAATAGGACCCAATAGCTAGTATCGTTCTATGACCCAACGATGACTTTAGTCTGCAGGCAATGTGTTAATTAACTTATATATTTACAAAAGATCTACATGGGTTTCCTTAAGTCTGAGTGGATTAAATAGGAAACAAAAACTAGAATCGTTCTATGACCCACTGTTGACTTCATTCTGTAGCCAATGTGTTAATTAACTCATATATTTACAACATATCTACATGTGTTTTTTAAGTCCGATTGGATTAAATAGGTCCCAATAGCTAGTATCGTTCTATGACCCACTGTTGACTTTAGTCTGCAGTCGTGTTAATTAACTCATCTATTTAAAACATATCTACATGTGTTTTTTAAGTCCGAGTGGATTAAATAGGACCCAATAACTAGTATTGTTCTA
>NW_013820203.1:0-435 GCF_000517525.1 Limulus polyphemus
GGACTGTTGAGAATGATAATGTATCATAGTTATTTCCATTTTAGTAATTTTCATTTCTAAACAACAAGGTATTTATGAAGAGGAGTAATTACATTCAAAAATGACAAAATACACTAAAAAAACTTACTGGGAAGCACTTAATGCAGATTATCTGAGCCTTTTTTGAAACTGAGTCGTTTTTGGATAGCCCAGTACTCGATAAAAACATGACAGTAAGATTCTTTGTTATGTTACAGGAGATATTGTTGCAGGCAGAAGCGTATTACCATAGATTTTGCTATCACGACTATTCAAGATCATAAGAAACGAAAAACAAATGTACCACAACTATAGATCCTGAAGATACCACATACAAATGGCCGAGAAGAATGCATATGAATGTTCATTCAAATTCTTCATAAATGAAACCATATCGAAACAAAAGATTGAGCTGAT
>NW_013820204.1:0-463 GCF_000517525.1 Limulus polyphemus
TTTTGTTGTACAAACAATGCTGGTCAACGTATCTTTAGCTCACCGAAAATGTTCTTTGACATGTGAAATATTTGGTATATACAAACAATGCTGGTACACGTATCTTTAGCTCACGGAACAGGTTCCTTGACATGTGAATTATTTTTTGTACAAATAATGCTGGTCCATGTGTCTTTGGCTCACCTAAAATGTTCCTTGACGTGTGAAATATTTTTCATGTACAAACAATGCTGATCCACGTATCTTTAGCTAACCGAACATGATCCTTGACATGTGAAGTATTTGGTATGTACAAACAATGCCTGTCAACGTATCATTAGCTCACCGAACATGTTCCTTGACAACTGAAGTATTTGGTATGTACAAACAATGCTGGTCAAAGTATCTTTAGCTTATTGAAAATGTTCATTGACATGTACAAAAAAATGCTGACCCACGTATCTTTAGCTCACCGAACATGTTC
>NW_013820205.1:0-460 GCF_000517525.1 Limulus polyphemus
GAGGACCATTTTCATTGATATAGTGCTCTGTGAACACAAATTAGTTAGCATAAACCAGTTAAATGACGAAAAATTATGTGTCTATTTACTTCTGACCACTCAGTGTATGTAGTTTACTTCTTTTTATAACAATTTGCAGGCATATTGTTTTTTTTTCATATTGTTGGGTATCTGCTTGTTTGTTAATTTCCGGTATAAACTATTTTCGAGTGTTACGACAGCGGAAGTCACGTGACGCTGGTATCACGTAATGAGTATCTCGAACCTTCCTGAAGGCTCGAGTGTTTGCTAGACGCCCTCTATTTTGTATATATAAGACCGGTGAGAGGTGACGGCAAAGATAATTGAATTGCAGACAGGCAGAGATAGAGACGGACAATTGAGTCAACGCAGTAGTAAGTAAAGTGCGTGAATCGTTCGTTAGTGAATTATAGTGTGTGTATAAGTTAAAGTAGACTGT
>NW_013820206.1:0-464 GCF_000517525.1 Limulus polyphemus
AAAACAAAGGGGAAAGATACTTATAGAATAGAGGACCGGAATGGAGCTGTATATCGAATCTATCAAGGCAGTTATACTGGAGAAGTTAAACAGACCATAGAACCAACATAACACCGGATCAAGTGATGAAGTTGGCTCATGAATCACTTGTGGGAAGACACCTAGAAAATGACACACAGAATCACCAATACTTTTCATTGGCCAGGAGTCATTAGAGATGTGAGTAGATTCTGCAGGTCATGTGACATCTGCCAAAGTACAATACCTAGAGGGAAGGTAGCCAAAGTGCCCTAGTGGGAGATGCCTCTCATAGAAGAGACATTCAACAGAGTAGCTGAGGACTTTATTGGGCCACTAGCACCTGTGTCTGACAAGATCAACTGGTATGTGCTGCCAGTGTCGACTATGCGACACATTATCTAGAAGCAATAGCATTAGTGAAGACAGAGACAGAGAGAGAGTAG
>NW_013820207.1:0-461 GCF_000517525.1 Limulus polyphemus
CTATTTTTTATCTTCAATTCCAACTTTGACTTTACTATTTTTGTCTTCAATTCAAACCTTGACTTTACTATTTTCGTCTTCAATTGAAACCTTGACTTTACTATTTTCGGCTTCAATTGAAACCCTGTTACATTTTCCATAGGCATAGCTAAATGGGAGGGCTTCAGCCTCCCCCCCCTCCCTAGCTCAAAGAAAAATTTTGAATTTAAATCACCCGACGTGTAATTCTTAAGACTTAGTGATCTATTCGAGTGTATATTTCATAGCTAAATCATTGTTTCCAAGATTCAACATCGAATCGGCCCGGCATGGCCAGGTGATTAGGGAGCTCGACTCGCAAACTGCCGGGTCGCGGGTTCGAATCCCCGTCTCACCAAACATGCTCGCCCTTCCAGCCGTGGGGGGGCGTTATAATGTGACGGTCAATCCCACTATTCGTTGGTAAAAGAGTAGCCCAAGAG
>NW_013820208.1:0-464 GCF_000517525.1 Limulus polyphemus
ATCTAGAAGAACAGTACGTTACTATGGTTTTACAACTAGACATTTAAAAAAACAGTAAAGAGTTTGACTTTCTTCCCATACTAGAAAACACATTGAACACTAAACCTCTACCTAGATGATGATGCGTACATTAATATAGAAAGAAATGACATCAACATTGATATTTTGTTGATTTATTTATTTTCACGCAAACGTATTCGAGGATTACCCACGATAATTTCTTTCAGGCACATTGTGCTACTATATTAGATACTAGAAACAAGTCGGCTGTATCTAATGATGGAAATTTTGTTTTCATAATCCCACAAACCGTCAGTTTTTGTGGTATTTACCCACGATAAAAGACCAGAATTCTAGAGTTATACATTAGAAGGAAGGCAGCTAATCAACAACACTCGCTGCCAACACTTTCACTTCTCTAATTGGATAGTGGGATTTTATTGTCAACCTTACAGTGTATCCAC
>NW_013820209.1:0-463 GCF_000517525.1 Limulus polyphemus
GCGAGTAAACCGGTGACTATTTGGGTTTGGTTGTTAGTTTCTATACAAGTAAACCGGTGACTATTTGGGTTTGGTTATTGGTTTCTATACAAGTAAACCGGTGACCACTTGAGTTTGGTTATTGGTTTCTATGCGAGTAAACCGGTGACCACTTGAGTTTGGTTATTGGTTTCTATGCGAGTAAACCGGTGACCACTTGGGTTTGGTTATTAGTTTCTATACAAGTAAACCGGTGACTACTTGAGTTTGATTATTGGTTTCTATGCAAGTAAACCGGTGACTACTTTTCGGACTATTAATTTGCATAAAAACAGTGGCTTCACATGTTTCGCTAACTGTTTGCGCACACAGGAGGTGAAGGATGATGTCTACGTTTTTATTAGATAGAAGATTCGAAGCCAGTCTCTTCCAGGTTTTGGAGTAGATAGTTGTTGAACATGTACGTAAGGTTTCTCTTATGAAA
>NW_013820210.1:0-463 GCF_000517525.1 Limulus polyphemus
CGTTCGTTGTGAATTATAGCATTTGTTTAAGTTATAGCGTGACCGTGGAAATTAAGTGAATTTCAAAGTCGTATTGAAAAAGAATAAACTAGTTTTATTTCAGAAAGGACTTGCATCGCTAAAGTTTCTTCGGAAATAATTTTTACGAAAAATTAACAAACGAACAGAGACGTAACAATATCTTAGAACCCGAGTACTTCTGTTTATTAAGCGACACATCATCATAGAACCATAGTAATTATGTTTGTAAAGCGACATGTCATCCTAGAACCAGAGTACTTCTGTTTGTTAAGCGACATGTCATCCTAGAACCAGAGTACTTCTGTTTGTTAAGTGACATAATATCTTTGATCCAGAGTACTTCTGTTTGTTAAGCGACATGTCATCCTAGAACCAGAGTACTTCTGTTTGTTAAGCGACATGTCATCATAGAACCATAGTAATTATGTTTGTAAAGCGACAC
>NW_013820211.1:0-461 GCF_000517525.1 Limulus polyphemus
CATAAAACTGACTTTTGGTCTGTACAAAGTAACTTGTCTTGGCTGTGTTTTACTAGACTAGTGTTTTGTAAAATACAGTCACATTTCCATTATTATACATTATATATAATATTACATTGTATATAGATTATTACTATTTTGAAATAAATTCTTAAACTTATTTTTCTTAAAACACAGAACAGTAACTTAAAAAGTAAAGCAAACAATTATCTCTTCTAGTTACGACACTTGCACTTGGTTGCTGCTTGACGTAGGTTGCTAGAGCCTTTAAAAACATTGCACGTGAAGGATATGAAACAAAATATTTTTTTAGGTTCTATATATTCATTTGAGTAACTAAAAAATCATAAATAACTATATCAATACCATAGAATTCCACTATAATTTATCAAGCTTAGTAACTAAGATGTATTTTAGTCTAAAAAAATATGAAATTTTGAGTAGACTAAAGACACACCCTA
>NW_013820212.1:0-463 GCF_000517525.1 Limulus polyphemus
CTGTGTAGGTACCAATGGACACGTTATGGAAATATCCGTTAATTCCCTGCAGTGTAGGTAGCAATGGACACGTTATGGAAATAGCCGTTAATTCCCTGCAGTGTAGGTAGCAATGGACACGTTATGGAAATAGCTGTTAATTCCCTGCAGTGTAGGTAGCAATGGACACGTTATGGAAATAGCTGTTAATTCCCTGCTGTGTAGGTAACAGTGGACACGTTATGGAAATAGCTGTTAATTCCCTGCTGTGTAGGTAACAATGGACACGTTATGGAAATAGCCGTTAATTCTCTGCCGTGTAGGTAGCAATGGACACGTTATGGAAATAGCTGTTAATTCCCTGCCGTGTAGGTAGCAATGGACACGTTATGGAAATAGCCGTTAATTCCCTGCTGTGTAGGTAACAATGGACAAGTTATGGAAATAGCCGTTAATTCCCTCCTGTGTAGGTCACAGTGGGCAC
>NW_013820213.1:0-463 GCF_000517525.1 Limulus polyphemus
AGCATTACAAGCTTGGTCATCGCGGTTTACCTTTAATATGCAGGGCATATACCATTTGTAACGTAATGTAGTTCCAGAGTGTTTAAAGGACCCTCTCTTTTCGCTTCTGTTAGATCTGCTGACCACAAGAACCTAAGAATAACAGCTTATTATCGTTTCGCTTCTTTAAGTCCTGGAGATCACAAGAACTTAAGAATATTAACTTATTCTCGTTTCATTTCTGTTAGATATGTAAACCACAAGAGCTTGATTATCCGCTTATTTTCGTTTCTTTTCTCTGTTAGCTTTGAAGACCACAAGAACTGATTTTGGGTCTACGAAAAGGAGGAACCAAGACTTACCCAAATAGCCCTAATGTGATATATGAAGCAAACAACGTTTTTTATTAATAATAAATTTGAAGATTTTATATTCATGTCTCGTCTATTCTTTTATGAAATGTTGTATCTAGATGCGATTTGAT
>NW_013820214.1:0-463 GCF_000517525.1 Limulus polyphemus
TGTAGTCAGTTCTGTATTGGAAAGATTCAGGTAGCACGCTTTTTCTTGTGGTAGGCAGATAGTACCTTGATATAGGTTGTTCAGCTTTTTTGTTATCCGTAATCTTTTCTTTGTGTTTGTCGATTGTGTTCTGTAGGTGGGTTAGTAGTTCCGTATGCAGTGAATTGTCGGTGATTTCCTGGCGTAAATTCTGCGATAGTTCCTCGATTTTGTCGTTTATTTCGTGGATGGCTGTTTCTCCTTCTGATATTTGCCTTTTGACAAGTTTCTGCTGAAACTCCAAGGTTATCTTATCATCTTTTGCAAAAGATATAAGTTTTTCTTCATTACCCCTTTCAAGCCATCTTTAGCCATTATTAGTCTCAAAGTGGGTTCCTCGTCACCGAATTTTAATTGCCATTAGGTCGCAATTTTCAGTTTCAAGTAAAGATCGAAATTTGTTTTTATTCAGATTCGTTGATTG
>NW_013820215.1:0-463 GCF_000517525.1 Limulus polyphemus
GAAATGGGAAATATATAGGTTCATCTGACAAGTCGTTCAGAAACGGTTCATTCTGGGCTTTACCTAACTAATTATTGTGACGGATTTATTATTATATATTTATTTGAATGTCGATATTTGCTTGAATCAAATTTATATTTACAAGTGCATATAACTTATACAGTTAAATAAGTATTGCAAAACTCCCGCCTATTCTCTAAAGTTGTAGAAGATTCTCGAATGTAAGAGTCAACAATATATGTGTGTACGTAAACGCTTGTGTAGCTTTGTATTGTTAGATAATCTGAATTTTCTAGAAACTTTCCACACGCCTATAAATATAACCAAAGCGAAGCGCCAAAAAAAGAGTATCTATTATTAGTTTGCTATTGTTAGTGTGCTATAAACTTCGGAAGCTATAGCTGTGATTGTTATAACGTTTATTAATCGGAAATTTCTCAGATATTTGACCAGGAGAATTTAC
>NW_013820216.1:0-463 GCF_000517525.1 Limulus polyphemus
TAATTATATAACAGTCAACCATCTTTAACCAATCAATTGATTATATGGAAGTACATGACGGCTAACTAAATGATGTTACAGATCGATACATAATTATATAACAGTCAACCATCTTTAACCAATCAATTGATTATATAGAAGTACATGACGGCTAACTAACTGATGCTACAGATAGATAGATAATTATATAATCGCCAACCTTCTTTTACCAATCATTTCATTATATGGAAGTAAATTAGGACTAACTAACTGATGTTACAGATAGATACACAAGTATACAACAGTCAACGAATTTAACCAATCATTTCATTATATGGAAGTACATGACGACTAACTAACTGATGTTACAGATAGATACATAAGTATACAACAGTCAACGAATTTAACCAATCATTTCATTATATGGAAGTACATGACGACTAACTAACTGATGTTACAGATAGATACATAATTATATAACAGT
>NW_013820217.1:0-463 GCF_000517525.1 Limulus polyphemus
GCGGCCGTGGCATGATCCGCAAAGAGGGCTTTCGTTTAATTAACTCCTGGAAGAAATAAAACACGCAATTAAATATAATTATTTAAAATAATATTGTATCAAACAAGAAAGAGCTCGCACCTTAGAAAATAAGTGGGATTGTCGATGTTCGAACATATTATGTATGCATGTAATATATATACATACATATCTCTCTAAGACTGACACTGAAAGCCAAGTTCGCATAGCAAGTTTATTTATTTTGATGCATTTAAAACTTCATCAACCAGACTGAAACTAGTGATCACCACACTCATAAGACAGACATGTAAAAACTAATGCACATGCCACAGAGAGAGAGGGAGTAAAATTAACATGTATTGATGAGATACAATAATATATATATATATATATATATCTTTTCAAGTGAAACTAGTGATCACCACACTCATAAGACAGACATGTAAAAACTAAGGCACATGCC
>NW_013820218.1:0-462 GCF_000517525.1 Limulus polyphemus
CTATTTTTCCTTGAATAGGAAATCCAAAATTTTTATAAACATAAGGATGTAAAAATAATTTCCTCATATTAACATTAAATGTTATTAATGTGTGTTTGAAAAAATAAAATTTAACACTATAATCTATACTATAATTCTGGCTTGTTTGTATGTGCGAACGTTACACTTTCTGACCGAGAACCTGCTGCATAAGCATGCATAGTTAGAATGTTTCCCCAAGAAAAAACGTGCATGCTCATTATTCACTCGATGACAAACAGTCTTTCTGCAAAGCTCTGTGATCAAGTTGCTACAATTGCTGCATGAAACAAGAAGTAACAACAAAAGGGGATTGTAAATATACTTTACTAATCATTTTGTACAACAGAATATTAAAAACTGATCAAAGTTTTTAAAAAAGGTTTGACGTTAGGTTGTAGAATAAGTTTATTTATCGATAGTATTAGGTACAGTAAAGTTTAG
>NW_013820219.1:0-461 GCF_000517525.1 Limulus polyphemus
GTTTAACTGTGGAAATATAGATAATTTAATTGTTTAACTGTGGAAATATATATAATTTAATTGTTTAACTGTGGAAATATAGATAATTTAATTGTTTAATTATGAAAATATAGATAATTTAATTGTTTAACTGTGGAAATATAGATAATTTAATTGTTTAATTGTGAAAATATAGATCAATTAATTGTTTAACTGCGGAAATATAGATAATTTAATTGTTTAACTGTGAAAATATAGATAATTTAATTGTTTAACTATGAAAATATAGATAATTTAATTGTTTAACTGTGGAAATATAGATAATTTAATTGTTTAACTGTGAAAATATAGATAATTTAATTGTTTAACTATGAAAATATAGATAATTTAATTGTTTAACTGTGGAAATATAGATAATTTAATTGTTTAACTGCGGAAATGTAGATAATTTAAATGTTTAACTGTGGAAATATAGATAATTT
>NW_013820220.1:0-460 GCF_000517525.1 Limulus polyphemus
ACATTTCTTACCCCGAGGCTCAGGAGCTATTGTTCCCTGCTTCATCTCGGACATATGTCACTGCACTATGTTCTGCTGCAATGGTAGGAGTGCAGACGGACCTTTCCGTGCCTCCGTCTGATTTTTTTCACGTCATGTGAGGTGTCTTCTGCCCTCAGTGGATAACATAGTTGACCAATCTACGTCTACTCCAATCTCTGTCCCCATCATTCCTTCCAGTGACTCTCTGGGTTCACCTCCTATGGCATCGGCCTCCGGTGTCTGCTCAGGTCCTTCTTCTTTGGCCCCGCCAAGATGCAGAACGATCTTTCTTTCATGTCCTCAGTCACTGGATTATAAGTCTGATGACAGAGATCTGCCCATTCGACCAATGGCAGGATCCATGGAAGTAAAGAGACAGACCTCCTTCTAGTAAAGAAAAATAGCCTGGTCGTAAACCAAAGGATTCTCCACCTAGTTC
>NW_013820221.1:0-463 GCF_000517525.1 Limulus polyphemus
CTGGCAATACCGAGTGATGCCATTCGGGCTCAGTAATGCTCCAGCAACATTTGAGAGGCTGATGGAACAAGTATTGGAAGGCCTACAATGGAGGATAGCCCTAGTGTACCTGGACGATGTCATCGTATTTGCAACAACTTTTGACGAGGAAATGTCCCGGCTGGAGGAAGTATTCAAGCATTTGAAAGCAGCAAACCTCAAACTCCATCCCAAGAAATGTCATTTGATCCAGAAAGAGGTGCTTTACTTAGGTCACATTGTTAGTGAGAATGGTGTACAAACTGATCCTGATAAGGTGAAAGCAGTGCATGACTGGCCAACACCAGACAATGTGGGAGAGCTAAGAAGTTTCTTGGGACTCTGTACTTACTACCGCAAATTTGTGAAGGATTTTGCAACTATAGCTGCTCCACTACATGATTTGACTAAAAAGGACAAAAGTTTGAATGGACAGTTTCTTTCC
>NW_013820222.1:0-463 GCF_000517525.1 Limulus polyphemus
AACTCCTTAGAGAAGAGCAGATATTTAAACACAACTACCACAAGTAAAGTACGTGTTTAACTCCTTACAGAAGAGCAGATATTTAAACACAACTCCCTCAAGTAAAGTACGTGTTTAACTCCTTATAGAAGAGCAGATATTTAAACACAACTCCCTCAAGTAAAGTACGTGTTTAACTCCTTATAGAAGAGCAGATATTTAAACACAACTACCACAAGTAAAGTACGTGTTTAACTCCTTACAGAAGAGCAGATATTTAAACACAACTCCCTCAAGTAAAGTACGTGTTTAACTCCTTACAGAAGAGCAGATATTTAAACACAACTACCACAAGTAAAGTACGTGTTTAACTAAACTCCTTACAGAAGAGCAGATATTTAAACACAACTCCCTCAAGTAAAGTACGTGTTTAACTCCTTATAGAAGATTAGATATTTAAACACAACTACCACAAGTAAAGTAC
>NW_013820223.1:0-462 GCF_000517525.1 Limulus polyphemus
CCTACATTAGTGCATGCTCTGCATTGTAGAGAGAGAGAGAGAACATTAAAACTGAGTGAATGTTGTAATTTCTCCATCCATTGTGGCTTTGAAAGTTTGTACATAAATTTATATTGTAACTTGTAAATAAACTTCCATTTCAATTATCTAATTCATCATTCACTTGTTACTGGTTACCAACACCAGCAGCATATAAAATAAGAACATAATTACTAACTCTGCACCTGTAACATACATAGTTTTAAACACCCAAATTCTAGACACTATATACAAATTATTACTTGTGTTCAAAGAGACACTTCTGTAAACCAGTTGGAAAAAAAGAACCTTGTTGCAGTACAAACACTTAACTGTTAAAAAAAACAAAAAAACGTAAATCTTCTGATGTGTATTAAACTTTACACCCCCCCTTTTTTTTTACAGAAAACATGCATATTCCCCCCCCCCCACACACACACACTA